>NC_045426.1:264216812-264521312 GCF_902635505.1 Sarcophilus harrisii
AAACAAAACTATCACTCTTTGCAGATGATATGATGGTATACTTAGAGAACCCTAGAGATTCTACGAAAAAGCTATTAGAAATAATCCATAACTTTAGCAAAGTTGCAGGTATATAAATAAACCCCATAAATCCTCAGCATTTTTATACATCACCAACAAAATCCAACAGCAAGAGATACAAAGAGAAATTCCATTCAGAATAACTGCTCTATTAGCATAAAATATTTGGGAATCTATCTACCAAAGGAAAGTCAGGAATTATATGAGCTAAATTACAAAAAACTTTCCACACAAATAAAGTCAGACTTAAACAATTGGAAAAATATCAAGTGCTCCTGATAGGTCAAGTTGAATATAATAAAGATGACAATACCCTAAACTAATCTATTTATTTAGTGCTATACCAATCAGAATTCCAAGAAAATATTTTAATGATCTAGAAAAAATAACAACAAAATTCATATGGAATAATAAAAGGTCAAGAATCTCAAAAGAATTAATGAAAAACAAATCAAATGAAGGTGGCCTAGCTGTACCTGATCTAAAACTATATTATAAAGCAGCAGTCACCAAAACCATTTGGTATTGGCTAAGAAATAGATTAGTTGATCAGTGCAACAGGTTAGGTTCACAAGACAGAATAGTCAACTATAGCAATTTAGTGTTTGACAAACCCAAAGATCCTCACTTTTGGGATAAGAACTCATTATTTGACAAAAACTGTTGGGATAACTGGAAATTAGTATGGCAGAAATTAGGCATGGACCCACACTCTAACAATCAGATGCCAAGATAAGATCAAAATGGGTCCATGATTTAGACATAAAGAACGAGATTATAAACAAATTGGAGCAACATAGGATAGTTTATCTCTGAGACTTGTGGAGGAGGAAGAAATTTGTGACTAAAGACTAAATAGAGACCATTATTGATCACAAATAGAAAATTTTGATTACATCAAATTAAAAAGCTTCTGTACAAACAAAACTAATGTAAACAAGATTAGAAGGGAAGCAACAAACTGGGAAAACATCTTCACAGTTAAAGGTTCTGATAAAGGCCTCATTTCCAAAATATATAGAGAGCTGACTCTAATTTATAAGAAACCAAGCCATTCTCCAATTGATAAATGGTCAAAGGATATGAACAGACAATTTTCAGATGATGAAATTGAAACTATTACCACTTATATGAGTGTTTCAAATCATTATTAATCAGAGAAATGCAAATTAAGACAACTCTGAGATACCACTACACATCTGTCAGATTGGCTAAGATGACAGGAAAAAATAATGATGATTGTTGGAGGGGATGCGGGAAAACTGGGACACTGATACATTGTTGGTGGAGTTGTGAACGAATCCAGCCATTCTGGAGAGCAATATGGAATTATGCCCAAAAAGTTATCAAACTGTACATACCCTTTGATCCAGCAGTGTTTCTACTGGGCTTATACCCCAAGGAGATACTAAAGAAGGGAAAGGGACCTGTATGTGCCAAAATGTTTGTAGCAGCCCTGTTTGTAGTGGCTAGAAGCTGGAAACTGAATGGATGCCCATCAATTGGAGAATGGTTGGGTAAATTGTGGTATATGAATGTTATGGAATATTATTGTTCTTTAAGAAATGACCAACAAGATGAATACAGAGAAGCTTGGAGAGAATTACATGAATTGATGCTAAGTGAAATGAGCAGAACCAAGAGATCATTATATATGTCAACAATGATACTGTCAATAAAAAATTACTATTAAAAAAAAAAAAAGGTATCATACTCTTACAAAATTATGGGAAGATGTATTTTTTTTTTCCCTGAGGCAATTGGGTTAAGTGGCTTGCTCAGGGTCACAAAGCTAGAAGTGTTAAGTGCCTGAGTTCATATTTGAACTCAGGTCCTCCTGACTTCAGGGCTGGTGCTCTATCTACTGCATCACCTAGCTGCCCTGGAAGATGTATTCTTAATCACACTATAGAGGTATTACAAAGGATAAAATTGATCTCTGATTACTTAACACAGAAAAGCTTCTATAGACAAAATTAATGCGTCTAGAATAAAGTGGTCAAATGGGGAAATCTTCATGTCAAATTTCTGATTAATAGTTGGTAGCCAAGATATATAAGCAATTAAATATATATGACTAGTAGCCATTCCCCAATATATAAATGGTCAAAGGAGTTGAAATTTTTGAAAGAATGGTCCAAATTACTAATGACAAGAGAAATGAAACTCAAAACAACCCTGATATTTCACCTCATACCCTGCAAAAAATGTGAACAATCAATGATGGAGGTATCATGGAAAGATACATAAACTAGCTATGAATTGGTGTGATCACTTGGGAAAACAATTTGGAATTACAAAAATAAAATTATTTAAATGTCTATCCTTTGAATCAGAGACGCCATTACTAAGCTTATACCTCAAGGAAGTGATCAATAAGAATAAAATCCTCATACTCCAAAATATTTATATAGCAAAGAAAATTGAGACAAAGCATTTGTCAATTGACTGGGGAAGAGTTAAATTGTGTACATGATTGTAATGGAACATTAGTTGTATCTTAAGAAATTATATTGGTGTATAACCTATATCAAATTGCTTGCTATCTTGGGGAGGGGGAAATTAGGGAAGGAGGGAGAAAAAATTTGGAACACAAAAAATCTTACAAAAATGAATGTTGAAAACTATCTTTACATATATTTGGAAAAATAAGATATTATTGAGGAAAAAATATTATATGAAACTACAGAAAAGCATGGAAAGATCAATATGAATTAATGCAGTGAAGTAAGCAGAGCTAAGAAAACAATATACACAGTAACTAAAATGTAAATTTTTAAGACAAACTAAACATGAGAAAATTAAGTGAATGTAACAAAATTATAAAGATTGAGTATGATCTAAAGAGATGAAACTTCTAACCTACCCTCTTTGTGGAACTGAGAGATCCACAGCACTTGCTTTCACACTTTTTCATTATATCCATCAGTTACAATTTTTTTTCCTCTTCAAAAATATTATTTGCTATATAATTCTTGAGGAGGGAGGAAGACACTTGGCAGGAGGTAAGGTTATGTTAAAAAAAAAAAAAAAAAAAAAAAAACAACCACCACCAAATGACATCAGTAAAAACTTATTTTTAAAAATTTCTATGAATCGATTGTAGAATGATCTAAAATCATAACCAAGACATATATAATGTCCATGATAAAGAGCAAAAGACAACAGAATTCAGACAAATGTAGTGACAAACTTTGAAACATCTTGACAAGAGGTGGTTGAATGTAGGTATGAAATGATACATATGTCACAGATATGTCTGTTTTACTTAACTATTTTTCTTTGTTATAAGTGGAGTTTTTATATGAAGGGGTAAGTACACAGAAACACAGATGTTAGCAAAAAACAGTAAAGGATCAACAAACACTTTTTAAAAGACCAACAAAAAAGACCATGTGAGAACAGGCTAGAAAATAAGAATAGGAAATGACATATGGATGGAGCCAAGTGATTTATTTCAAATTTTATTGATTTATTACATCTCTCTGGATCTGGAACTGTAAAGTAGAATTCTCTGATTGTAGATTTTGTTCAGGATTCTTCCCACAATTGCACGTGATCTATTTGGGGACATGAGGAAACATTTAAGAAGAAAAAAATCTGTACAGAAGTGGAATTAGTGGCAAGAAAACAGAATGCTAAAATTACACTTAGTACAATCACTCCACAGAGTCCAATCAGATGATGTCATATCTCTAACTCACACACTTTATAGGCTGGAAAGGTTTTATTGACAAGCTTATTACTGCACATGCTTAAATACACTACAGTAATGATACAAGGTACATGATTGTGTGATCGTAACATGGTCAAACTGCCCTGTCACTATTATAAACATCTGTGCCACAAAGAGGTTTTAATCTCTAAAAATTTTCTGATAAAAAGTAAATGAAATACCAAAGCCAAAAAAAAAGAAAGAAAAAAAAATAAACAGTAGGGTTGGTAATCAAGTCATTATCAAAACTTAATTCTCTGGAGAATCTGATGGATGCCTAATCACAACACAAGAAAATACCAGATTACTTTGTAGATACCACCAATGAGTCATAAGCCTAAGAGCTGCTGGGAGGTCTCTTAGTTGGATGGAATAATTTTAATTTTTACAGCAAATATACAGAACACCACACATTTTTCAAAAGGTCTTTACTAAGTGGAAGTAGTTACACTATTTTAAGTATCTTGACATTTCAACAGACCAAAGTTTTAATTATACTTATCTAGATGATTTCTAGATGTAGAAGCTCTATACCAGGAATGGGGAAACTAAAAAAATAAAAAATTAAGCATCGATGACAGACAGAAAACATCTATGCCAGTATGGTATGTTAAAAGGAATAATGGATTTGGAATCAGAAAACCTGGATTTAAATCTAGACTTTACCACCTATGTGATGTCTTGGACAAATCACTTCCCTTTCTGTCTCAACACAAAATGAGTAATTTGGATGAAATGGCCTCTAAAATCTCTTCCTTTAAACCTTAGCATCCTATTATATGTGTGTAAGTATATGGAAATTGATGTTTTCTGTGTACCATCAGTGCCCAATAAAGAAAAATATCTCACCTTCTAAACTACACTAGAGAAGTTCTGATCTGTGTTACAGACATGGGGTACATGTATAGCTTATTGAAATAAGCTAGCCCAGCCTTGAGTAAAGAAAGAAGGCCTGGCAACTAAAGAGCAGCTTGTAACTAAATGCTGCTCCTACCCATCAGAAATTTGATGGAATATAGTACTCAGTGTTTTCATGTTGGAGAGAAAAAGGCTTAAAATGAGACACTTCCCCTCCCCATTTAGATACTTCAAAAATCAACAGTGCTTCAAGTCCCAGTATAAAGTATTTATTTGAACTCAACATTAACACAAAACCTTCCTTTAAATTCCATTTGTTTGTACAGTAAATAAAATTGGATTTCCCTCCTCCCCATGCATGATCACTGTGTATTAATCTACGTCTTTTAACTGTGAAAAAATAAAGTGTTTCCCCCCCACCCCCTTTTGTAATTATATTGGTACTATCTGGCATACTGCACTGCATCATAAGGTGATAAAATGTAGACTTCCTACTTCCTGGTCTGCAGTTATTCCTGTAATTTCATGTCTTTTTTCTCTAAAATGTTAAGTTAAAGGAATCATTCACCCAATAAAAATAAATATTGCATTAAGATAGAAATTAAAGTTTTGCAGTATCCCTTTTCTTTAAATGACATTTCAAAAGTGGTTGTACTTAGAGAAAAAGGCAGGGGTTGCTGACTTGCTTTATTAAACACAACTGTCACCTTACATACATATACAACTAATACTGTTAAAAGTCCATTAAAGGCAGCAAAATCCCATGGATGAAAGAGAAAGATCAACATGAGAATTTGTTATGTATAAAGTCAGTAGGATGGACTTCAGTATCTTCAACTTCTTACCTACATGCGACAAAGATCCATTCAAATTTTAAAGCAAAAATCAGAACGCACACATTTGAAAGGGTAAAAAAAAAAATCAGTTTTGATGGGCACAAGTTACACTGTGATTCGAGATAGCCAACTCTTGTTTTCCAAAAATTTGCTGTACTCCAAAAAGTAGTTAGCTTGATGTTATCTAGTTAATTGAAATGCACCCTTTCTTTTGGCATGTCTTAAAAACACATTTGGCACCAGGCTCAGAGAAAAAGCTAAAAACTATCCTGTCTTTTAAGACATTCCTCTGTGACAGCAAAGGTTGAATGTATCATTTTCCCCCATAAGAAACTGAAACAAAATGATTTTGAAAGGGTAAAAGTAACAGTAATGCCTGTGCTTTATTTTGTATTAATCTGAAAAGGAATACTGCATTTGAAACCATAAATGACTATATAACTCAATCAAAAGTCACTGGTCAGCATACTGAAAGGCTGCTAACAATCACTCCAATCAGTTCTTCTGGCTACCCTTTTTACATAAATAATATAGACCAAACATTATAAACATCTCAGCAACCTTCTTTTTTACAGAATGGAGAGCCCTCCTAGTTGTGAAAAACAAAATTTCAGGGCTCATATTCTGAAAATGTCTTTTGAGTTATCAAGTTGTCTGATTCATGCAGTTCCTAATGAAAAGAGTTTTCAATCAAGTTCAATAGGACTGCTATCTTCTTGACCATCTTCTGCATCCTCTTCCTCCCCTGATCCCATAAGACTGTTCAAAAGGTTCCCTACAATAAATGAGAAATTAATGTAGAAAAAAGTCATAAACATCTCAAAGTACATTTTTTAAGTTTCAAAATTTATCATTTTCAACTTACAAAAAAATTTGTAAGAGTGTTCAGCCACTCTTGGTAAAGCCAATGGTAACAAGTAGGCACATTATGAACCACTGCCACCTAGACAGCTTCAGAGACTAGTAAGTGATGTTTCTTGTTCACATGAGATACTACACATCAAAATCAAAGGAAATTACAGCTCCTTAGCATAATTTCTGCTATCAACTGAGATAAAGGGATGCCTGCCTTTATGGGAATTCAAATAAATCATTTCTCATCATCATATTATTATTTTGTGCTTAAAGATGGAACATATGGCTAAACAAAACATATATGACAATATGGATTTAAATTCAAAAATTAAGCAAGGATAGTTAGATTAGTAATATTTGCAAATAAATTTTTCTATATGACTTTTTACCTAAAGTTATATATATAGTTATTACCTAATAAGCCTCCATAGGATGACGTCTGCTTGGGTGGTACTCCAAAAAAGAGCTGTCCTATTCTATCGAGATACTAAAAAAGAGGAAAGAGATACTACTGTCAATTACAAATACTGGAAAAGGAAGTTTGACTTACATAGTTCACATAGATCCATCATAATTTTCATGACTCAATTCCTTATACCCAGTGTTTTCAAAAGACATTACATTTTGGTTAAATTTGTATCATCACGAAGGGTAACACCATTCTATCCTATTGAGGGCAAAAATAAGTTTATGAAGTCCTTTTCATTTTAAATAGTATGTATTATTTAATAATACAACTTCAAATAAAACACAGCTAGCTACTAACCTCGTTGTACATAGGATCTCTCTTGAGTGAGGGCTGATATTGCTCACATAATACTGTAAATACGGTTAGTTTGCCTCTGAAAAAACAAACAGAAAAGAATGATGAAACCTTACACCATAAATCAAAATACTGCTATCCACTCCCCCCCCCCCCAAATCAAACAAATCCAACAACACCCAATAAAATTTACCCTTCAACAGCCAGCAGTAGAAACCAAATAAAGTTGAGCAAAGGCTGTACAAATGGAGGTCCCTTCTGTATTGAAGGATGTTTCTGTGTATATGTTGTGAACACCACTGAAGCACTGCTTTTATTTTTTAAACAGAGAAACCTAAGGGAAAAAAAAAATTTAAATGCTCTATTTTGGGAAGGTCATAAAAAGTAGTATATGATTTCAGATTTTAAAATTTCATAGAAATGTCAAAGTACTTTTTGATTAATTTTTACAAGCTATTATTATCTCTATCAAAGGGAATTAAAAAGAACTGGCCCAAATTAGACAAAAATTGTCAATCTGATCTAATCCAAAGATTTCTAAGAAGCATTCTCTCATATCATTTTACTGCATACAATAATGAAAACATTTATCCCTTGGAAAAACTCAAATACTATATGACTATTATTCTCTAACAGCATATAAAGGTAATGCCACTATAATACAGGCAAATTCTACATATATAATAGCATATAAAGATCATATTAGAATCCCTTGGGTCAGGAAATAAGGAGCATAAACAACTTCTGTTTAACAGTCAAAAGCATCAAATGAATTTTTTTTTCCCATGCTGCAGCTCTACAACTGTACTTCATTGAAAACTTTTCATCTTAACATCACCACAAACATTAATCTCAGAACAATTTGGGAGTACAAAAATAAATAGACTATAATTAATTCATTAAAAGTATTGAGTTCAGTTCTAAAGAGACTATTTATACCAATAAAAAACTCTATTTTAAACTTTTACATCAATTAAATTCCAAAACATTATTGCATAACTCGTAGTTTCCAACATGATGCAAGACACTTGAAGACAAGAACACATTCTTAGATGTTTAACATATTCCTTTATCAATGAACCGTCACTAAAAAACCCAAAAAACCAAACAACCTTGTGATAATGTTATTAAGCAAAGCAAATAGGAACCAGTATATCAAGTTCTGCACTTAAAGTGCCGCAAAGTAAATCTCATCCAAATGTATCTAAATGCCAAACCAAAATGGGTTTTAATAGAATAGAAAAGTAAATTACACATGTAAAAAATATGCATATAAAGGAGAAAGATTTAGGGGAAAAAAATCAAAACCCAAGCATCTAGGATAGATGACTTCTGCCCTGTTTGGACACTACAATACATTACTCTACAACACATTTGGGTTATCTCTTCCCTTTTGCTTCTTTTGTCTCTTAGGGGAGTTCTCCACTTCTGTAAATCCATCATTATTACATTTAAAAAATATTAATAAAAGTCAACACTACACAGAATTTTAATCATTATTACAAGCAAAAAAAAGTTTTTAAAGAAAATCAAATTTCAATTTCATTATGTTGGTGTTATTTAGAGTAAAAAACTTTCATGCATTTCTCATAATCAAATGTGTATTTCTTTTTTCAGAGAGGAAGGTTTAAAGGGGGATAGATAGAGAAAGATAATGCTTTGGTTTAATTGCCCTCCCCCCCCCAATACACTTTAGAAATTAGACTAACTTAATTTGTAAATATTTCAAAGTTATTCTGGTGCTACTCAATTAAGATAATTAAATGACTTAGAAGTTCAAATAAGTTATCAAAAATTAAGACTTACAAAGTTTTGATATTCAAAGGTTAACAAGGCATGGTTCCTGAAAAAATTATTAAACCAGCAGTCTACCATCTTAAGATTTTCATCAAAAGCACAACTATTCTTAATTTGTCAAATTATAAACTGCAAACTACAGCTTTTTAATTTGCTCCAGAATGTCATAATATTTTTCAAAATAAATAGTCTTGAAATGAAGTAGGAACACCTACTGTAAGACTGCCTGTGCGACAAACATGTCCACCTCACTGCGATATCCTCGAGAGGCAGAATATTCTACTAACATATTCGCACATCCTTCTCCATCTGTGGAGTGCAGGAAATGATACCGAGACTCACAATAATTCTGTTCTAGAAGGGAGGAAAGGAAAAATACTTAGTATTGTTTGGATAGTTTTTAAAACAGAACAAATTTTTTTTGTCAAAAATTTTCTGCTAAAATTATTTTATATAGCTCAAGACTAAATTAAAATCTTACATCTGAAACAGGGAAGAAAAATTAGCTTGGTCATTAATACAAGTCCTATAGCCAAAAAAATTGTTTTTTGTTTTCAAAATGAAAACAAAACAGCATCCCTGAATGTAAAACATTCCCATCTATGTAAGTAAATTATTTGAAGTTCACAAGTCTGTTAAATTTCAGAGCTTTACACTCTCAGTAAAGAGAGTCATATTTTTGAGCCAAAAACAAAAAGTGCTGGGACTTACTTTAAGAAATAAAGGATGTTAAAAAATTTACTAAGAAATAATGTGAATCCCTACCCCAATTATTTATTAGCCCTGTAAGACTGTAAGAAATAAACTATCTTTAATTTATTTTGACTAAAAAACTAATTTCAAACCCCATCAGTGAAAACACATCAGCAAATTCATTCATTAGGATCCTGTTTACATTTTATTTTCAACTTTAATCTAACATATATAGCTAACCCACAAAAATGTAAAATGGCAAGAAATCTTTGCTGTCAAGGACCTAGCTAATGGTTATTAGTTTATTTTTTATTAATCCTCATTCTAATTGTACCTTAAGTTCTTGAAATTCTACCTATTTTCAAGGTCTAGTCCTCAACAGGATAAGACAGCCTACTATCTTATCTCTATTATACTACAATTTATTGAAAACTAGTATCCTGTCCTATTGATTCTTGTATCTCCCTTGATGCCCAATAGTACCTTGCCATATAGGAGTAAATATTGAAAACATAATCACTAATTATTGATGATATATGCTGACCAAAAGAATTTGAATTTAATGCTTACTCCATTTCCAACAGTGACACAAACTTCAGTCAATATTTTCAAATGCTAATATTTATAATAATCAAGGCACAAACTATTCAGCTAAAAAAAGGGATTTTTCTCTCATAAAAGAACAAGCTAAAATTCTAATTCATTAATTTACTGTATTGTAATTGTAATGTAAAGATTTTGGATAAAGTAAAAGCTTCTTAAGTTCAACTGTTTTGCCTAACTTCACGGCAAAGCATACATATGGGAAGAAAAAGGCAAAGGTAAAATTTAGAGGAATAAAATAAATCTCCAAAAAAAGAAGGGAGAACTTTTCAAAGGGAGAAAACAAAAGATCCAGGAAACCGCTCGGACAAAAATAAATAAATAACAAAGAACTGCAAAGATGGAAAAAAATTATCAATGCAGAGTTTATAACTGGGTCAAACCAAAAATGAGAAAAAACACTGATGACATGTTTTATGAAATAAATAAAAAAGAAACAATAAAGTTACATGGTATGGTAGAAAATTTCTTTCTTCAGGGGACAGCTAGTGCAGTGGATAGAGCACCAGTCCTGAAATCAGGAGGACCTGAATTCAAACCTGGCCTCAGACATTTAACATTTCCTAGCTGTGTGACTCTAGGCAAGTCATTTAACCCCAATTGCCTTAGCAAAAAAAAAAAAAAAAAAAATTTCTTTCTTCAGCCTATCTGGATCTTAGCTTTTAAAATATATGTTTATGGTATTTGGCAGAAAAGGCTCAAATTAGAAATAATTCAATTCTAATGAGATAATCCAATACATCAAGGCACAGAAAAAGACCTAACTAACTCTGTTATTCTCCCTATCCACCTTCCCCCCAACACACACACACACACACATATTGGCAGGCTGTGTAGCCTTTGGGCTGGGCGGTTACATTCTTCAGGCTCTGGGATGCAGCGCAAATTCTGACCTACACTAGTAGAAGGAGCTTCATCTCCCTAGAGTTTTGCTGTCCCAACAAAAATCAAAGGACTAGTCCTCATCCCCTTGATAATAATTGATACTTATATAGAGCTTTATGGTTTACAAAGGTGTCTACCGTGATTAGTTGCAATTTGACCAATAATTTAAAAAAAAAATAACTTGCCCAAGTATACAGGATTAGGATACCAATGACTACCCCCACTTCCATGAATACCATTATCTTCCATTCCTGGGCACAGTACAATGACTGAGCAAAACATCACAATTTTTTAAAAAACCACAACTTTTTCACAGAAATGGATGAATGACAAAAAAAGGGAAGAAAAATTCTTCTAAAAATGTCTTTTGTTGAGACTAATTCCAGGTATTCTTTTTAACTTAAAAAAAAAAAAAGAAGAAAAAACAAACACTTGAATTGTGCTGGGAGATAGTTCATTATTTTCATTAATAAACCTCTTTTTTAACAAAATGAAGAAAAAGTTGGCATATAATTATGAAAAAGGATTGATTGAGCATGTGTTAAGGAGAGACCAGGTAATGCACAGACTATTTTATGTAAAGAATATGGAGCTAGAGAAGACAGGCAGGGTAAATGAGAGGCCAGTGGAATGAGAGAACCTGGGTTCAAATTTCATTTTTCCTACTTATTACCTTGGTGTGGCCTTGATCAAGTCACAACTTCTCTAGGCCTCAATTTATTCATTTGTAAAACGAGGTAGGCCTTAGATGAGATGTCCGGTCAGATCTTTTCTAGTTGTAGATCTATGACCCTCTAAGCAATGATAATTAAACTGTTACTTTATTTATGCAATAAAGAGGAAGCAGGGCAAAAAGGCTGGATTTATAAAAGATCTTAATTATGCAGCTTAAAATTTTTATTTATTAAAGAAATGCAATTTCATTGATTTTTTTTTTCTTCCAGTTCCATTACTTTTCAGAACAATAACAGTCTTTTTTTTTTTTTTTACAAGCTTTTGCTAAAAGAGCAAGAAAAATCTGAGAGAACACAGAGGTAACAACATTCTGTATTTATTGAACCAGTCCTGATTTCAAGAAAAGAAAAGCTACTTGTAATGAAGCTTTATCAAAGAAATATTTCCAGACCACCTGTCCTGATTTTTACTTCAGAGATTAGTCACTATAAATATGAAAAATGAATAAGAGTTAATTATTCACAGGTTTCCTAATTCCTCCCAGATTGCAAGAGAGCATCTCTCTCCCATATCCATTTCTATTATAATGAATATAAAAATGCTTTGTGATGATCATTTTCATTGTTGTTATGATACTTGAAGGTGCAAGTTTGTTCTCTCAAATATTCTAAACTTGTTTACATAATGAATTCCAAATGACTCACAATTAATGAAGTTTGATTGTATTATAATTAATTTTAGCCTAGGTAGCTAAAGTATCAAACCAAAGTATTCTTAAAGGTTTACTGAAAGCTAAGAAGTGAAATAAAGAAGCAGAAAGTATAGACACTTAGATCTGGACAAATGCTTCTTGATGTATTTTAAAGAATACCCCATCCCCCACCTCTCAATCTAGAGCTGTTAAGAACTATTTTAATTATAAAGTGAAAATGAAAATAAAGGTCATATGGCCATATCTATATTAATACTCAATAAAAGGTTATATTTACACAATTAATCTCTATTATTCATCATCTCACTGCTTTACATTTACATAACATCTAATTTCTTTTTTTTTTTTTTTTTTTTTTTATTTAATAGCCTTTTATTTACAGGATATATACATGGGTAACTTTACAGCATTAACCATTGCCAAACCTCTTGTTCCAATTTTTTACCTCTTACCCCCCCCACCCCCTCCCCTAGATGGCAGGATGACCAGTAGAATAACATCTCATTTCTAAGTACTTTCACAAACATTACTTTTTATAATCTGTAGAATAATTATCTAAGCTAAAAACTCTTTTAAAGGTCATCTAGCTCTTTCAATTTACAAAAGAGGAAACTGAGACCTAGAGAAGTTAAATGATTCAAAAATAGTCATCTAGGCAGTAAACAACAGCAGAGTAAGAATCTGAGCTTAAATCTTCTGAATTCAAATTTAGTGTCCACTCCCTCTCACCTGCCCCCATTCCCATGCAGCAGTTAGGGTTCTTCTTTTTACACCCATGAAATTGTGAATCATCACGAAATGTTCCACAGCTATGTTTCAATTTTTAAATGACTCAAAGGAATGATTCTTACCTTTCCATAGCGTGACAGCCAATAATTGGTGTAGTTTTGGATGGCCCAATTTCCCTGATCCACCACTGGACCACTTTAGTGCTCTGGATACAAACGCCACTCTTTCGGGAGAATTTGGATCCATCAAACTAAACACTTTAGCCAAATTTTCTAAAAGTAACATAAACATAAATCCTTAATCAAAGAAAACACATATTTAGTGTTCTATAAATACAATACACTTAAAAATCAACTCTTTTACTTTAAAAAAAAAAAGTTGCAGAGCATTTAAAAATATATATGTACCAAATGTACTATTTAAATTTATTTTAATTCTGTGAGTTGTTAACATCCAATTGACCTCTCCGCTGCAGTGCCAGAAGCCACACTCTCCCTTAGTGAGTAGGAAGGGAAAAAATATTTCCTGTCTCACTGCTTAGCCCAGATATAATCAAGTTGGGGGGTCAGGGACGTTTGGAGTGGGGAGATTGGTCCCCGTGGAAGAATGAAATATAGAATGGGGCAACACTATCAGGGGACTGGGGAGTAAATGCGCCAGAATGGAGTCACAGAAACATTATAGACTCCCCAATTTTATTCTCCGATTTGTCCACAGACCTCTGGAAGAGTAGTGGAGGCAAGGGGTGGCTAGGCCTCACCATATTCTTTCCAGCTGGGAAGCTCATAAAAAGGGCTTCACGAACTGCACGCTTACCGAATTAGACAGTCCGCCAAGCAAAGTTTCTTTGACAAAATGGCCGACTCGCGGGCAATGCGCACATCACCTCGCTGACTGGATGGGAAGCCGCTGTCCATCAAAGCGGCGGAGAGGTCAATTACTGTGCAGACATTACATGTTGCTCCTGTGTTGGGGGAGAGGACAGTGCCAAAAATCATGCTCCACCTATAAAACATAGTATGTTTGCTAAGTGTCCCAGTATGTTCAGTACTAACTCAATCAGACTATGATCTTCAGTTGTGAAAAGTGCTGTGATGCTTCTACAGTAAAATTAATACCACATCACATCACAACTCAAGGCACCAAAAAGGGAGTTAAGAGGCTTAAGAAATCATTACATCAGTGGCCAGCTAAAAATAATCTCTAAAATGCAGATGTACTTTAAGCATTGTAAAGCTCAACACAGTAAAATTCTCACCCAATAGCTCATCAGTTACTTTCGCATCTGATATCTCCAAGGATTCTAAAACCAGCATGGAAAGATCGGCAGCACTGTTTTGCTACAAAACATACACAAACAAACAAGAAGCATACTGTTAGTTATGAAGCTCTGATTAGTTTCTAGAAACAAAAAAGGGATGCTTTTGGTTTTCAAAGGCATATATTAAACAAGCAGTGCTAACCAGTTTTTCAAATGATTCAATGCCTGTAAATAGATAAATGAAACTGTTCTAGCACAATAATTATTTACTGGATATACTGTAACTGGCTACAATATGAATGAATATCTATGAGGTATTTCTAGCTCTAACACTGCCACTGCAGCCCATAAGGGCTGGGGCCAAAGCCATGAAAGCAGCACAAAATAAGGCAGGCTCCATGTAGCTGTTATTGCAGATGTGGGTTTGTATTCAACAGGAACAACCAGGTTACTGCTGTCAAAACTGATTCAAAATGGGACAGAATGCATAGCATCAGCCCACAGCTTGCTGCCTATTAGTCTTTTTCTTTAGCATTCATATTTTGGTTTTTTCTAGAACAGAAATAGAAACAAAAAGTCACTTACTTGACTGTGACTGAAGAACAATAATGCCCCTGAGTACATTAGTTCTCTTGCTTCTATGTGTTTGCCTTGTGACATGTACCTGTAATAATGAAGAAACTATGATGTTAAAATAGTCAAGTTAGGGCCCAGTGGTTCTCAAACTTTTGCTCTCAGTATCTTCATGTTGTTAAAAAAACTATCGAGGATCTGTTAAAAGAGTTTTTGTTCACATGGGTTATATTTAGAGCTATTTACTATATTAGAAATAAAAAATGATTTTGAATTTGTAGACCCTCTAAAAGGGTTTCAGAGACCCCAACAATTCTTTGGACTATACTTTGAGGACCACTGAATTAGGCAGTGCATCCAAATTGCTCCAAATGGACAAAAGAACTAATATCATTGAGAGAGTCTAACAAATTCATTCAGGTGCATTAAAAAAAAAAAAACAAAAAACTGACCTTATAAGACTAATTAAATTACATCTAGAATTTAATGTTAAAATATACAAGTCTTCAAAGTTATAATTGGGCACCCAGCTGGCACAGTGGATAGAAATGAGTCAGGAAGACTCATTTTCTTGAATTCAATCTTGTCTGGGATTTACTAGCTGTGTGACTCTGGGCAAATATCACTTAACCCTGTGTTTGCCTTAGTTTCCTCATCTCTAAAATGAGCTGGAGAAGGAAATGGCAAACTACTCCAGGATCTTTGCCAAGAAAAACCCAAATGGGGTCATGTAGAGTCAGGCATGAATGAACTGACTAAACAACAGCAAAAAACAAAAAACAAAAACCCAAAAACAAAAACAAACAAACAAACAAAAAAACTAGTATCAAGTTTTTATTTATTGTATATACAACTTTATACCAGGGATGGTTATGAAGTCTGAAGACCAAAGTTCAAATCCTATCAAGTCTACTTACTCACACAAAGTAATTGTAAGTGTAACTCAAAGTAATTCATTTCCTTGAGCTTCAGTTTCATCTGTAAAATGAGAGGATAAGACTATAATATATCTAAGACTCCTTCTACCTCTCATATTCAGAGATCTTTTTGGAGTTTCATAAGCTAAAAAAGAAGTCTGAGCTTCTCACACACTACCAAACGTCTCTGCATGGGGAAGAGAAGGACAACAGCAAGGAAGTAGCCTATTATCATTTACAAACATTTATTATCCAGCATTTATTTGTATATGATACATTTGGATGAAACAAGATCTCTGCCCTCTTCAGTTTTACAGCTGGATAGACACCATAGATATGAATAAACCATAGATGGCACATTAGTCAATGGAAGTAAAATATCAAATATGCAAATATTATCAGCAATCAGTCCCAATATATGCATAAAATATACACTTGGAGGGCAGAGTGAGCAAGGTAGACTCAAGACTACAAACCCTGAAAGGAAACAGGCAGAGAAAATAACTATCTCTATTATTCATTAGTCCTATAAAACTGCTCAAATTTTCAGCTACCTGAATAGAAGACTCTAAATTTAACAGGATGGAGGATGATATTCTAAGGATAGAATGCTGCCTTGGGGCAGTGTGAGACTTCTGGATTAAAGAAGATTTAAGCAAGTATACAAAGGAATGTACTGGAAGTAAATTAGAATATAGAGGAGATAAGAAGCAGTAGTTTGTTTCAAACTGGAACAAATAACAAATCCCACCAGTAGAGTAGAATTAGAAGTGGCACTAAGCAGAAAATAAATTGTACTGCACATATTCTCCTCTATATTTAATTTCCATTCAAAGTTCAACCACTCTAATGACTAAAAGAAAAGAAAATGTCTTCAGCATTATATTCTTCAAAATCTTCTGACAAACATTCTTAATCTTGTTTCTTGTTTTGAAACAGAGCCAGGTAAATTACATTAAAGGTAATAAGTTGAAATAATAAATAACAATTACCTAAACAGGAAAAATTTAGTAAAATTGGTTTATCTCATTTTACCAAGATGAACTGCCTATCATCTCTAAAAAATTTAAAGATAATAATAAATGTATAAGATGCTTTGAAGTTTGCAGAACACTTTCATTTATTATTTCATTTTATCCTCATAACCACCTTAGGAAGTAGGTGCTCTTATTATTCCTATTTTATAAGAAAGCTAGGCCACAGACAAAAAGTAAGTGGCTTGCTCCTTGTCATAAAAGTAATAACAACTCACTGGAAAATGGTCTTTATTAATAATTGTGGTAAAACCTGAGGGATCAACTCTAACTCTCTGGTTTTCTGGGGTTAACCATAGAATCCATTATATAATAGGGCATAGTCTCAAAGTTTCTCTGCAATGGAAGACAACTATTTTCTAAGGATTGGGGCATGATTCACATAACTATGGAAGGCTGCTTTTTTTGCTATACTGTATTTCACTTGTGAAACATTTATGAAAAGATTCTCTGGGAATTGTACAGGTAGGAACCATGAATGAGAATTCTCCACTGGCATAATGTCCAAAATCTGAATCACCTTAAACACAAGATGAAGCATTACAATAAGATTTCAATGGAGAAGAAAATTTGGTAAACACAGGATTAAATAAGAATAATGATAAAGTGTCTGTAAAAGCTGGAGACTGTCTTCATACTTAAAAATATACTTACAGAATAATAGAGTAGTTTTATCTACTATATGTTATTATGCCAATTTCAACAGCAGATCTACCCACAGAGAGAAATAAGTTTGACTACACACAAAAAAATTAGCCTTTTTTCTTTTATACTTTTTCTATGAGTATTAACTTGCACTTTTTTGTCAAGATATTTTAAAAAATCATTTCACAATTAACAATAATATAGACTCATACACTAATTTTAACTTAATATAAACCCAAATACTCTTACATTCTCTTAGTGAATAATCTATGGGAAATAGTCAGTCTTGTAACTTTCTATTTACTCTGGGGGTCTAAATATTGCTGCATATTGGCAGGAAATCTATATAACCATAGTAAGAAAAAAAAAATCAGGTAAATGTCCAAAATACCCTTTAAACTGTTTCACTGCCATGCTGGTAGTGATGCCAAGGAAGAATTCAAGAAACTTAGGTATAAGTCTACTTTATTACTAGACTCCATTCCATCAATGAAGGATTCAATACAGTCAGAAAAGCTCAGTAAATACAAGTTCAAATAAGATTAACGAAATGTGTCTGTGAAAGCAAGTAGCTGTCTTAATATTTAATAGTCTATGTATAATACAGTAGTTTTATTATAAAAACTGGTTTCTTTTCTGTCATCAGATCTCACAACTGATTTATTATGAATATCATCTGATATTTTAAAGCACACTGTATATAATGTTATAAATGCTGACGGATCACTTAGCAAACACTATAAGATCAAAGAAGTTTTACAAAACTACCATTCTATACCTCTTCTGGTTAATTTTGAGAAAGATTATTTGCATTTTTCAGTTCCATGTGATATTTTAAAACATTTAATCACATATAATGATTGAACTAAAAATACAAATCTCTCTCATACTTTTAGATCATCTCCAAAAAATCTGGCTACAGAGGGAGACTCTTTCAAAAATTTCACAGGGGAAAATTCTATTAAGAAAAAGTAAAAACTAGTAATGTGAACCAATGTTAGGTCTAATTCTCAAAGGAAAGGATCAACATGTACAAATAAAAGCAGCATTGTATCAAAAATCTAGAATCAAGTACAAGTATCCAAATTATAACCATTTATATAGATAACTGTCAACATGAAGAATTTGTAATGGAATCAATAAGATGTTCTAACTCTGTGCTCTCTAGAATTACATGGTTCCACAAGATGTCCATCCTTATATTCTAATATTAAAGACACTATAATCAATATGAAAGTCAATATGATCACTAAACAGTGATCCCTTATAGTGAATCAATAGAAAACATCAATATAGTCACTGAAAGATATGACAAAGACAAATACAAAGATTTAAGTATGAAATCTGTAGACAGTCAATTCATCATTAGGAACATATTCATACTCAATTGGTAATGGCCCTTGAGGCCAGTGGTATTCACTCATTTTTCAATTTGAAGATAATTACTAAAACTTTTGAGCTGATCTTTCAGTGGGTTAAGAATGAATCAAGTATCCTTCTTAGAATGAAAGGAATAAGAGAAAAGTGGTCACAAATGAAACACAGGACAGATGACAATAGCTTTATATAGTCACTTGAATCATATCCAATCCATAAAAAATGTTGGAGAATATTCTGAAATGTTCTCTAAACCAAATGTATGAACCAGTGATTCTGATTCTTTTTTTTGACACAACCTATTAGCTTGATTTCATTGCAAACCAAAGAAATGCTATTTTCCTTTAGAAATAAGGTTAAATGACAATGGGACACTTTCTCATATCCTTAAAATCTCTCAAACCTCTCCAAAATAGGAATTATATGCTTGAGATAAAGCAATTTCACCAACAAACCTATTAGGTTTATACCCCAAGTAACCCACTGATGAGAATAAAGTTCCCAAATATGCCAAAACATTTATAGCAGGACTTTGTGGTAACAAAGAATAGGGGGAAAAAAAGTAGATATCCATCAATAGAGGAAAGGCTAAACAAACTGTGACACCCGAATATAACATAATATTACTATTCTATAAGAAATGATAAAGTATGAAAAAAAATCTGTATGAATTGCTGCAGAATGAAATCAACAAAGCTAGAAAAACAATATATACAAAGACTACAACAATGTAAAAGAAAAGAACCAGCAAAAATAAAAATGTCAAAAGTGAATGTTACAAAATTACAAATATTAACCACGGCTTAAAAAAAGAAACATGAAAAGATATCCCAAATTCACCTTGGGACGTCTATTAAGGAGAAATATTGCATATATATAACTTTTCCAATGTAGATCAGTTTTGTTGATTTTTTTTTTTTTTAATATTATTTGTTAGCTGGGAGGTTTCTCTGGGTGGGGACAACAGACAATACTGATTGTGAAATTTAAATTATTGTCAAACATAATTAAATGAAAATGTTTTAAAAAATACTCAAAATACTACTCTTATTTTCCAATTAAGTTGATATAAGTTTTGCTAAACCACAAAATATGAATACAAATGATCTCTAAAATTTGTATTTAGTTTT
This sequence comes from Sarcophilus harrisii, assembly GCF_902635505.1. Classification (NCBI taxonomy): domain Eukaryota; kingdom Metazoa; phylum Chordata; class Mammalia; order Dasyuromorphia; family Dasyuridae; genus Sarcophilus; species Sarcophilus harrisii. Next base: position 264,236,931 of record NC_045426.1, read on the forward strand.
AGCAATGGCATATTAAATTATGCATGTTTAGCCCAAGTCCTAAGTACAGTATTTTAGACCAAATCCTATTAAACTAAGAACTGACATTAAAAAAAATCAATAAATATTTATTTTAAAAATAAATTTAATGAAAATGTATATATTTTGAGACTTTTTCAGCAAGACAATTAGGAATCACCAAAATTTAAATCTAAGCTCAATATGTTAATCAATTTTCTTCTTCTCTAAGGTTTGGTCCAGCCTTAACTGAGTATATCAATTTAATAACTGTACATTAACTAATCTCAATAACTTTAGATTCAATTGAAAGTAAAGAACAAGCTAAAATCCATGCAATTGCTTTTCAGAAAACAACAGACATGAAAAAATTATCGTGTAGAATTCAATCTCAAAACTTTAGGATTTAATTATCCTGATTATAACTGACATTAACTTTTACTACTGAAGAAAATCTGACTGCCAGAGAATTAAAGCCAATTTTAAACATACATAAATATTATCAAAATGTATGGATTGCTATTCTCTCCCTTGACACTTTCAGAAGGTGACTAGCTGACACACAAATAAATTTAATGTCTACACACCTTTTTAGTTTACTTTTTTTTTCTTAAAATCAACTGTACTAAGACACCACAGCCCCTTAGCATGTCAGCTAAGACTTTGTTTCAAATGTTAACAATTATAAACATGTGCTTATGGTTTCTACCAAGAGACCAATTAGATAAGTTGTTTTAAACTATTGGGAAAAACTATTCTCATGTAAAACTAAAAATAGTTTTATTTTTAGGGAGCAGAAAAAATGTTTTGTAAGCAGAAAAATAAAACATAGTTTAATTTGTGCAAATTTCAAAGCTGTCAAAAACTATTTAGCTATTACGATGGTCTAAAATTGTTTTGCCTTCAATTTCAAATAAAACAGAGAGATTAACATCCTTTTTATTGTGGGAGCTCATAGGAATAAGCGAGTTATTGGAGAAACTTTTTAGAAAAGAAAATATATGGGGCTGATCACTTTATCTAAACCTTCTTTTTATTTTCCTTGAACAAAATGGAAGAATTACACTTATAAAACTTTTGGTAGTACATAAATTGGCAGCTTTTGTAGCAATTTAGATTAAACACCATTTTAGTAAAGGCATTAGTAAAGTTATCTTAATTACTTAACCTAATAGAAACAAACTCAAAATGTTCCTAAAACAACTTAGGAGCACATTAGACAATACTGATTGTGAAATTTAAATTATTAAGTAAAACATAATTAAATGAAAATGTTTTTAAAAAACACTCAAAATACTATTCTTATTTTCCAATTATGTTGATGTAAGTTTTGCTAAACAACAAAATATGAATACAAATGATTTTAAAAATTTGTATTTAGTTTTAGAAATGGCATATTAAATTGTGCATGTTTAGCCCAAGTCCTAATAGGTACAGTATTTTAGACTAAATCCTATTAAACTAAGAATTGCCAAAAAAAAAATTTACAAGTTCTAATCAATGCCCTCTTAACTTAGTTTTAACTCATATTATAAAGAAAATTCCAATACGATCAACAAGTTCTCGTAACCCCTCTAAATTACAGGATTGGAACTGACACTATGATGAGAGATTTTAAATTTGTATGGGACTTTAGAGATTATCTTCTCTAATCCAACCCTCTATTTTTACAGATGAGGAAACTGGAGGCCCAGAAAAGTGAAGTTTTGTGACTTTCACAAAGTCACATAGGGACAGAAATCATTAGACCTTGATGTAAAGTGCACTGAGTCTAAGTCTAGAATTAAGATACCTTGGTTCTAAACAAAACTGCTACTTAATACCCTAGCTGACAATTTGGGGGCAAGTCCTGGAAGTTCTTTAGGAACTTCCAAAGTTCTTTATCTTAAGTTAAATGAGGGAGTAATACTACTAAGGAACTCTTCCTGCTCCAACTTTATGTCACTAACTTTAGTAACCAGATAAGAAATTGAACCCTTTTGACTACACAATATCACCCTTAAAAGAAAATTCCTATGACCAAGCAACAACAAATATATATTCTTCCTGGCTGACACGGCAAATAAGAAACCTATGAAAGATAGTTGTGGATAAGAGAAAAAAAGTATCTTTAAATCCTCAATCTGATTTTTTTGGGGGGCAAATTGCATTTTAACTATCTTTAAAGAAAACCATTTACAGACAAGGTTTTCCTCAATGAAAAGTAATGCTAAGACCAAAAGACTCAAGATAATTACAAATACATACTTTTCTTTACTTTGGAAGTCAACAACAACAAAAAAGCAGCCCAAATTCTAATACTAGTTTAGTCTTGCCCGATCAACAAAGATCCTTTGAGAAAGAATCAAAGTCTCACAAAGATGACCTAAACCATGCTTACTTACCACAGTATTTCACAAACTCTAATCATAGTCAACTAAAGCCTTGCGTTAAGGAAATTAGCCAATTACATTCTACAAGGATGAAGGGCCTTACTTAATAAAGTTCATCAATGCATGCACGACCACCAAGAGTAAGAGCGGAGAAAGACTCTACGTATAAACAAACTTTCTACCTGATTAAAACTCACACCTTTGGGGAGGGAAAAACGGAATTTCTCGGGGAGGGGATGGCAGGGGGCACCCAGCATGGGAGGCGAGAGGGATGTCTGGGAGAGGGCAGCTAGCTTCCAGAGACAGAGATGGTCTAGTAATGGGGGGATGTGTCCAACCAATAACAAATGCCCGCTCTCTACACGACAGAAGCAAAGAGATACAGACCCTAAAAGGGATTCGGAAACCCAGTTCCCCCTCCTCTCTTTTCCTCCCCCCTCCTCCTCCTCCCCCGCCCCCGTCTCAAGTAGCTGACCAGGCCCCTGGGCAAGGGGCTGAGGACTAGTCACTAAGCAGGGCTCCGGGAAGAGGGAGGGGCCCTCTTGCTACCTGCAAAGGTCAAGGCTGGGAGGGAGGCTGAAGGGGGTGGGGTGGACCCATCCGGAGTTTTGAGGCACGAAAGCCGGTGCATGGATGGGTCAGGACAGGGGCTTGGCACTCCTCTCAGCTTGTTATTAGAAGGAGAGAGGGAGGTCCGGAAGCCTCCATTCCCCATGCCTAGGCTCCCCTTTAGCGATCTCTCCGGCCTTAATCATACTAACCCCGGGCCTCTACCCCCCCCCCCCCGCGACAGGCAGTCGCGCGAGCCAATGAGAAAGCGGGCTGGTCTCCCTTCCGCCAATAGAAACAGAGAGGAGGGCGGTGCCGGTGCCAGGTTAGGTTGACGAGGCGAAAAGCTCTGGAAAGCATAGGCCGGCGCCCCGAGACAGACGGGCCGCCCTAAGTCCGGCCGCGAGTTCCGGCTACCTGAAGAACAGGGTCCGGTACATTTGGTGTGCCTCATAGTACTCGCCCTTCTCGACACTGGCGCGGAGCTTGCCCTCCACCCGCTGGACCCCGCCCCGGTTCCGGGCGCTGTTCCGGGAGCTGTCCTGCTCGGCCATCGCCGCAGCTGCTGCCGCCATCCCGCGGGGCCGCGCAGAGAGCAGGCGCTGAGGCTGCCGCAGCCCGTAGTCACCCTCCAGCCTCCCCGGCTTCCGTCCTGGCGGCGGCCCGAGGGCTTCTACGGTGGCTTGCAGGGAACAGTCGCAGGCGCTTCAGCGGGCGTGTCGGCGATGTGCCATTCCACGTGACCTCATGGGAGGGGATGCGGTGGCGAAGGCAGACGGAAGGAGGAGGCCGCCTGGGGCGGGCCGCATCCCAACGGAGGAGGAGCTACAACCGCCCCGCCCCAAGACGGGGGACGAGGAAGGCGAGTGACGTCATAATCTCCATGTGTGAAGGCGGCGGCGCGCAAGGGCTTAAAAGGACCATAGGCGTACGTTCTGAGAACTCGGCGTCTGGAGAGTATTTGATACGTACACCCTAACAATGTTTCCCACATTTAGCAGGAGTCGCCCTTCCCCCTTCCCGGGTCGTACCCGGCGCTTTACTCCGGATTCCCGTACAATCCATCTGGAACCACCACCACGATACCCACCCCACCCCCACCCCCCTCCAGTGGCGATACTGTAACCAAATTGTCTCCTTCCACGCCGACTTTTGGGGCTGAGCATCTCTTAAATCTATCACACTTCTCGATGGGATTTTTAAATACTTGATCAGTTCCTAGGATGTTTTCTCGCCCTAATCTGCCTTGCTTCTGCCTCTCTCCCCATTAGATTTACGATTAAATAACTCTGTAGCACAAGAGCTCGATTGAGTTAGTCCTTGTAAACGGCAAAATTCGCATGCTCTGTATTTGGTTCATGTTTTCCCAAGTCACCATCATACCAAGCTATAAGACATTTTGAATATCATTAAATGAACATTTTTTTCTCTGGCTTTAATATTTTTGATATTCCACCAGTGTTTTCAAACTGTTAATAACAAAAATAATGGCTAATGACAAAGACAAGTCATAATGTTTCCCTAATGGAAAAAGGTATCTTTGCAAAAGTTGTATGCCATCTTTTACTTAGAAAAAGCAACAAAGTCAAAAAGAGAGAAAAACATTTCTATAAAAATACTTTGTGTCCACTTAAATTGCCATTTTGTAGTGCTATTAAAAATAAAACTCAGCAGTTTCCTAATATGACTTTTTCCCTCATACATATGCTCAATTCCAAAATGTCTACTATTTCTTCAACTTTTTCAGCATTTATTACATAGTTCAAAAACATAAGTGCATGAAACCATTGCCATACTTGTATGAGAACATATATTCCAAAAAGGCTACAGAAAGAACAAGCAGTGAATGAATCCTTTGACAATTCAGGTTAATCCAGTAGAACTAGCATTTGCAGTTAAGTATTATGTTATCTGTACTTTCCACTTTGCGTATACACAAAGCAATAAATCTCAATTTCATCATTCAGTTTTATTTGAAATGTCATTTCATGATGTGCTATAATGAAAAGATCCAGGTTCTAATCAATGGGAATATAATTTTCTGCTGGGACAAGTCACTTAATATCACTGGGCCAGTTTCTTCTAAAAAAAAGTAGAGAATAAGATTGCATTTTTTAGCCCTCATACTTGCAATGACATCCTGGATTGAAAGTAATTTTAAGAGATTACCTTCATATTACATGATACAAGCCTCACTTCAGATTTATTTAGTTACATTGTAATACTTGAGACTTCTGTCTAACCATTTGCTAAGTACCTTTGTGACCAAAGCTCAGGATTTAAGAAACTAAGGCCAAAATGCTATTATCCTTATCAAGTTAGGTTTTTTTTTTTTTTTTTTTTTTTTTTAACCTTTTCACTTGAGTTTAACAAAAGGAATTCTAAGGAGGGGAGGATTTGGTAAGGGATGACTATAAAAAACACTTGTTCTGTGTTTGACCTGGGTAACCTTAAATCTGATGTGTATTTTTAACATAGTTATTTGTTCACTTTATATGTTCATTTTATTGTCAGAATTCCCCATGCTATGCCACCTTTTTAAAAAAAAAAAAATTATTAGCAGACACCCTGTTCAATTATGCTCTGAGCATGGGGTAACAACAATTCTTTGCCTTCAACTTCTGGATGAACTCAACTGCAGCAAAATCCCAGAACTGTTTCACACCAGCAGCAGGTAATACCTGAAGCATCTACAGGATTGTAATGAAGCACTGCTTTGAATCAAACTTGTCTCACTGTTGCTGTCACCTCATTGCCAGGCTGCAGCTCACTGCATAGCAATATCTGTACTGAAATGTGCCCACTAAAGTGAGTCTTTTCAGCATCAGAGCTCATTTGTCTCGTTTTCCTCCTCCATAAAATGAAAAAAGCTTTTTGCTTATGATCACTATTAGTTCTTTGGGTTTATTTTATTTTCCAGAGTTAACTGCAGTTGTGATAACCTGTGTACGCTCTTTGGTATTTTCAGGGATAACAATGGTGAAATAAACTGATTTTTTAATCATTTGTTTTCAGAATTAACAGTTGTTTGTGGTAATGATACATAAAATGCAAGAAAGGATTTACCAAGTACCTACTGGGGATATTATCAATTTAAAGTTATTAAGTACCCCCCACACACATCCTGTGGAAAAAACAATATAAACTGAGAAAAGAAATATACTTTTTATTATTAATTTGAAATATTACATGCACTTTTAAAAATTACAAATTCTTTATTTAAACATCTCAATAGCATCTTGTGAATTTGGAGGCAGCAAAAGAAACACTACCAAAGACAAATATTTTGAAAAGCATTTACAAAAATACATTGCACAAAGTCCTATCTTGCATCTTTAAAAATAAATTAGTATTCAAAATATTCCCATCCCAGTTCCCAAATTTAATTTACACAGGATAATTTTTATTTATATATTTAACCTATAATATATGAAATACCTGTACATATTTTATCCAACTTCTCTGTATAGGCATTAGTTCCACTTCTAAAAACAGTGAACAAATGCTAATTTATGGAGTTTTTAAATACATTTGAGGACTGTTGTGCAATATACATAAAACTCTACTCAGAAAACGAGTCAGCACCATCATTTTAAGCCTTTTCTGAAAATACAATATGTATGATAACATGTTAATCACAACCAAATAAGCCTCTAAGATCAGTCAAGCAAGAACGCTACATGCAGTTTTATAATATAATGCAAATCCCAATTATGTCCAGTAAAAATGCTCTTGTAAGGGAAAAACAAAGGCCTTAAAATGTAATGATGGCAGCTGAACGTGCCTGCTATGTTAGCTAATACACTTTCAATATCTTGTGACCAGCGGGAGAAAGATACAAATGTTAAGAACCTATCAGTCTTGGTTCTATAGCAGAATTCAAAATCAAAATATTCTATTCTTTTCAGATCTTAATTTTATCTTCTTAGTGTATAACCCAGACTAAGCTAAATTAATTTAATTGAAATAAGCATCATTCAGATCTAAGATTTGAGTTGTGATTTTAGATCTAGTTCATCCTTAAAACTAAGAAATAAAATGAAATTTCCATATTTTGCTCAACTTGTGTTACAAGACACTATTTACTTTGAAAAGCTGGCTCAAGAATGAGAGCAAACCTGAAAACCAATTTGGAAGGGATTATTTCCTCACCTAATTTTCTATCCCATCCAGCCCCCTTCCTTCCCCATCCAATCCCACAAATAAAGTAATTAAAATAACAAAAGTAAAATCTGTGTTTGGGTTAAGGCAATTCCAAAGAATAGGAGTTTAAGCTGCTGATAAATAAAGACATTTTGGTTGCATTATTTTTCCCTGACAGTAATATGTATTAAGGTTTAATAGATGAAATACAAATACCAAAAAAAGTCTTCAAAATCTAGTGAAAAGGCCAAAGTACTAAGACCAAAATCTTAAGGAAACTTTTAATGTCTACTTGCTTTGTTCCTGGTGTCAGACAAATATAAGTATATGTTAAAATAGATTCTAAAGTTGAAAAACAAAAGTAAAATAGTTTTGTTAACAATACAATTCAAACTAGGTACGAGAGACATCACCTGTTCTGCTAACCAATCTTAGTAAATCAGAGTATTCAGCATGCAGTTTCTCAGCATGACCATTTTTTTTTTTAAAGGTGTCCATGGCAAGCTGAGCATCGGGAACATTTTATCAGTTGAATTTTCATGTATTGTCTTGCTGGCAGTCTTTCGAAGTTTATTATAGAAGATAATTTTGTCCTGTGGTAAAACATGCCCTCATCCAGTGTTTCAGGTTGTTTGGTATATACAAAAATGTACAAGAAAAATAATGTAGACAGGATTTTTACTTCGTAAGTTCTCCATGTACTCTGAAGCGATACAGACATGTATATTCAGGATGGCCCCAATTAGAAAAAATTCGAAGTTCTACAATCTGGAAAGCTTTTCCAGGGCTCTTCTTAAAAAAAGAAAACAAACAAAAAAAAACTTGCATTATTTAATATCTTTAGCAAACCAACAAAAATTCATCAATCATATTTCTTGAGAATAAGGATGGAGAGGTTTGAGTTCAAGGCCTTGAAATCTTGAGCTAACAAGCTAAGCACATCTTTAAATCTGATTTCTTAATCAGCCAAGATCAGGAGAGAAGAGAAAATCTATTTCAAGTGGTCCTTCAAATCAATAATATATATAAGAAAGATTGTCATTTGTTTACTCAGCTTCTTCAAAAAATGCAGGATCTGCTCTCATGTGGGCTCTGATACATATTTGAGGTTAAATAAAGGAAGAATTTACTCCAAAACTTGAAAGCCAGGCTAAAGGGAATCCAGGGGAAAATGCTATGATTCATTACTTTCAGCAAAGTCAGAATTTACTTTTTACATTTAAAAAGTTAACTAACAACTGAGTTAATAATCTAAATAAAATACTTGTTAACAGATCTGTGGTATTAAACTCCAAAAGACACTGCAGCTACTGATGCATATCTGTGGATATGGATACCTATGAGCCAAGTATCCTGACTTAAGTTTTAAAATGTTATGATACTTATGTATTTACTTTGTTAAATATTTCACAATTACATTTTATGGTTGGTTCCCCTCAGAAGTGTTGCTAGCCTTGTGTTGAAGCCTTTGGCTCAGAGGACAGAGCTGATTTCAGTGTCACAAAAAACCCGAGTTACTTCTTGACATATCTTGGTTGTGTGACCTTGTGAGCGGCACTAAATTTCTCAGTGACCTCCTGAAAATGTCTAAAGCTACAAGCTGAAGAACAGATGCCAGTATATATTGGAAAAAATTCCCTTACATTAATGACACAACAGTGAAAATACCAAAAATAAAGCTACTAGTAACAGTTTGGTTATTAATCACCAACTTGCTTATAGCATCAATCCAATCAACTCAAAATGCACTATAGTCTTTTTCAAAAAGCAAAATTCATATCTCAATAGCAAAACATCAGGCTACTTACTGGGGCTGGTATTTAAAAATAGTCAAATGTTCTCATTTTGTGAATATGTGTATCTATACAAAAACCTAAAAATCAGCTATAGTTGGTGTGTGTGTGTGTGTGTGTGTATGGGGTATTCTAAAAGTCAGTATCCTTTAAAGCTTTAGTAGGCTTAACTATTACACATATACATTATCTATACATGGAGACTCTTACCATTGCTTGAAATATCTGAAGTGATTCTCCTTCTTGATCATAAACAAACTGTCCTAGAAGCATTCCTTCTTCTTGATATTCATTGTCTAAACCCTATAATAAATAAAAAAAAAAAAAAGTTGCTAAGTAAGAACACAGTTAACTAAAATTTTTTCAAACATTAAGTTTATATATTTTTAAAAATCAAGAAATAACTACTCAATGTATCTTATTCAAGCCATCAGAAGCTGAAAGGTACATTTTTTCCTTCTTTACCCAAGTGCCAAAAATAATGTCACATCTGGATTAGGAGTCTGATGTCCTGGATTCAAATCCCAGATTTTAGAACTGTGCATGTGACTGAGTATATCACCACTTCTCTGGGATAAAGTTTCCTTATCTGTAAAATGAGGGATCTAGACAAGATGTTCTCTAAAGTATTTTGTAATTTAATCAAAAACAACTTGATCTTTATAACATACCACATACAAAGAGGAAACAAATGTCCTTTGGTTTTGACACAATGTTTATCTTCTCTGGTGAAAGTATTCTAATGTTCTTACTTATAGATACTTTTACTCAAATAGGAGTTTTTACTCAAATAGTAGAGGTGGCCACTAAATGCAATTTGGCCACAGGAATTTTCTCCACCTTCCCTCTCTCTCACTCCCATCATTTGTCAGTTCAGGGCAAAGTTTGAGATAGTTTTAGTCTAGTCCCTGAAACTGCTTTTGCCCCACTAAGGTCTGGCCTAGGAAAGGCACACCTCCTCAATTCCTGACTCCTTTTCAAACCTTTGCATTCTCTTCTTTCTATTCTTGGGGTTATTAACCATGAACTTTTTTTTTATTCTATTTTGGAAACTTTTAATATAATTTGTTTCCTTTATCATTCCTTGTACTATATTTCATGCATTTAGTTTAAATAACTAATTAATAAAACATTATTCTGAGAAGGAACTCATAGGCTTAATGAGATCTATGATACAAAAAAGGTCAGGAACCCTGCAGCAGGCTCACTTCTATCTCTGCATTTTCAGGTGTGTGACCAAAATACCTGAACTTTTTTTTTTCTTTAAAAAAAAAATAGATGAATATCAATTTTGTCCCTTATGTACCAATTGGAACATCCTTACAAATTTTGCCTATATCAAATATTTGCCTAGCAAAAAACTTGGCCACTGAAATTTTCTCCACCTTCCGTGTCTCCCACTCCTATCACTTGTCAGTTGAGGGCAAAAATATGAAAAAAAAAATCTATTAAAAAAAGGGGAGGCACAAGACACACTTTTAAACTTTGCTATTATTAGTAAAAACAAAAAGCAAATAAAAAAAATTCTCAAGACTACTTATAAATGTGCTCTTAGTAACCCAAGTTGGTACTCCCTTGAAAACAATGTTAAATGAAATGGCTTGGTGCTAATATACAAGACTACTATGTATACATCTGTTACACTGTGAGTTAATAGTCTGTGGGTGGCATAAATTTATCAAACATTGTTAAATTAAAACATTGTTTCTACAAAAAAAGTCCTCTAAATTCCAATGTGAAGCCATTTATTTCTAAGTGAGATATGGCTTAGCCAAATGTCAATCTCCCCAATTTTTTTCTATGGAAACATTTTACACAGAAACTTCTATTTTATCTATAAACGTTAACAAAAATATATACTTACGTATACTGAGAAATCTTTAGGAGCACTAGTGATGTTGCCTGTTGGTGAAAGTGTCTTTGGTATATGTTCCATTGTAAAAGCTGATGGATAGATCATCATTGATAATCTCACAACAAGGTATCCTTGAGATCCTTTAAATGCCCAGCAGTTCCCTGGATATATGTCAGGCTAGAAAGAAAATAAAATACTGACAATTCAACACTTTTTACAATGTATCATAAAAATATTGCAGTCTAACAAATATAGATCGGATTCTTTCTCATCTACTCAAAAGGATCAGTTTATAAAAGCTAATACAATAGGATTGGATCATAATTTCATTTCTTTTGTCAAAAAGTCCAAGTTTAGTAACTAGTAAAAAATATAAAATCAGCTAATTTACTAAAAAGCTATTTTAAACAATCAATTTACTTTTTATTTGATGCCTCAACATAAATGAGCTAAGTTTTTTTTTAAATCCATGTTAATATCAATACAATATATTTAACAGAGAATAAAAAAGTTAGCAAATGTGAAAATGAAATATTTTCTAACATTTAAGGCATATTCAATTTTGGTAAATAATTGTAAATTGAGAGCAAATTGTAAAAACCATGTAAATAGTTTAAAAAATAATACTAGAAACTTCAAAACTGTGACCTATTAGTAATGTAGTCATTAGTTGTGTAGTATAGTGCTGGACAAAAAGCACAGATTCTGGAGCCAGAGGAAAACAGTAAAAAAATCCCCTCAAAGGCTCACTACCTCTATGCAGGCCATTGCCCTTCTCTGGGCCTCCTCTTCCTCATCTGTAAAAAAAAAGGATTAGCCTAGATAGACTGTGAAGTTCTTGCAACTATGACATTTTTGGTAGTTTTTAATATTTTTTAAAAATATCACCATGTTCCAAATAATTTAAATGGCATATTAGTAAAGTAATCCCCAAATAGTTAATAATAATATTGATATCCTCATAATGTCTCTAAAAATGAAATATTAAAAATGGGTGGAAAAAAACCTGGCAATACTATATTATCTTCCTTGCCTGGTTTTACATATTTTTCTTTTTTTTTTTTTTTGAAAAAGAAGTAATCTGAGGCAAACAGAATTAACTGATTTGCCCTGGGTAAGAGCTAGTAAAGTGTCTGAGAGTTCAAACAAGGTTCAATTCAGGGCTTTCAGACTCCAGATCTGGTGCTCCATTCACTAAGCCACCTATAACAGAAGGCACAAAGATGGGAGATGGAGTACTGTGTGTGAGTAATAATAAGGCCAGTTTCACTGGACCATATAGTGCAAGAAAATGAGTAAATACCTAATTAGATTAGGAAAGTAGAAAGTAACCAAGTTATGAAGGCTTTAATAGAAAAAAGAAGTTTCTTCTGGAGACAATAGGAAGCCCATAGAAATTTGAGTCAGAGCATAGAAATATACTCATTACAATTCAGCTATAGAGTATGCTAGCATACATTTTATTTTGGGGGACCATGATAGAGCAGTACTTGTATAGAGGGCTCTCAACCAGTAAGAAATATCATGGGAGCTATGGAATAGCCAGAAGAACTTTAGGGAAATAGGACAGACTCCTAAACTGGAACTCATTCAATTATATACTAGAATATATTTGATATTATTGTAAAATGAACATATTTAACAAATTAACATCCTCTCTTGGACTTTAAAAAATTTGCTCACATAACAAGCCTTATAAGATAATGTCTGTATAAAAACCAAGTACATCCTAACAAAGACAAAACCTCTTAATCCAAAATAACCTCTCAAAACTGTATTACCCACTCATTTAGGCAATGCTATCAAACAAAGGAAAAAACGTTGTGAAAAGGATCTTTATGTTTGAATCTAATGTACAATTCTCCAACTCAAAACTATTTAGTAGGTTTAGTCTAACCCTTGGAAAAATATGTCAATTTATTGATGTGAAAGGTGCCTGGGTGGACATTTTACTTTAATTATATTTACATGTCTAACATGGAACATGACTGCAGAAAACAATAGTGCATTTTAGACAAAATTCACTCACCTGAATGACAATCCGGGGAGACTGTGAGTGATACCACAGAGGAATTCCAAACACACTAATTAATGCAGTTTTGGTTTCATATGTTTCAGAACAACGAGTACTCAGAATGCTGCCACCTTAGAAACAAAGTCATTTTGTTTCAGTATCACATTTGACCACTGAGAAGCAATATAAAGTACTAGTCTTAGGAATCTTGTTTTCAAGTAAATTTTTCTTAAACCTCTGAAAATTTATCTAAGAGCATCAATTCTAAAATGTTTAACACTAAATACTGTAGAATTTAAATGAGAATAAACACTTACTTTAAAGAGATTTTTAAGTTAGTAAATATTTCTTTAGTTTTAGTAATGTGGGAGGAAAGCTAGGAATGTTGTATATCTAAATGACTTAAGTCAAATATGAGTTTCTGACCATCTGATGGTAATGTTGTGTAATAACCGCATTGGAACTAAAAGATTTGCATTGAGTTCAATTTTATATTAAAAAAAATTAAAAGAGTTATAACTAGCTGATCTCTAAGGCCCCTTTCTGATCTTCCAGCTCTGAATCTGATGCACAGAAATAATAGAAATAATCAGAGACATCAAATTTAACCATCAGTATATTTAAAGAATATAGATACAAATGCATAAACAAATATGTATACACACATAAATCAGTTAAATATAGAAATAGAATAAACTAGTTAGAAATGTTTATTTACAACACATTTGCACTTGCAACACATTTATTAAGAACTGTATAAAGTTTTCTATTACCTCCTTTCTAATTTCTACCTTATATTTTTACTTCAACAAATCTATCAAGTGAAGAAACATATTCAAAGTATCATGGGATTTAATTTGGGGAAAATGCCAAAGTAGTAGTGAAAATAGTACTAGATATGATGTCAGGAGAGATCTGAGCATTGCCTCTTTTTTGTAATTTAGAATTTAAGTGATTTACTTCATGGTTGCACAGAGCTTCAGTTCTTTCAAGCTCTAAAACAAGTATAATATACTCTATACTAATATCTCATTTTTTGCTCAAAAATGCCTAAGAATTTTACAAACAGTAAGACAAAACATAAATGTCAGTTATTAGTTGTAAGAGGTATAGATCTATTATTCAAGAACCAACCTAATGTCACAGTCATCATAAGATGGGTGAAGACTGTCTATAATATTATAAAATAAAAGAGTTGATCTATACTGGTAAAAAGAGTACTCATAGTGATGAAAGTCCCAAATCCTGACATAATTATTCTCAGCAATGCAATGATTCTTCAAGACTTCTCTGAAGAAATTACGAAATTTCTTCCATCAATGTCATCCATCAATATACCCAAAGGGCTATCAAACTGTGCATGTCCTTTGATCCAGTAGTGTCTTCTAGTAGATCTGTATCCCAAAGAGATCATAAAGGAGGGACAAGGACTCACATGTGAAAAAAAGTTTGTGGAAGCTCTTTTTGTAGTGGCAAGGAACAGGAAACTGAATGGATGCATATCAACTGAAGAATGACTGGGTAAGTTATGGCATATAGATGTTATGGAATATTACTATTCTATAAGAAACAATCAGCAGAATGATTTCAGAAAGGCCTGGAGAAACTTATATGAACTGCTGCTAAATGAAGTGAGAACCACCAAGAGAACACTGTACATAGCAACAACAAGATTATGTGATGGTCAACTCTGATGGACTTGGCTCTTTTCAGTAATAAGACAATTCAAGGCAATTCGATGGAAAGAGCCATTTACCTTCAGAAAGAGTATTATGGTGACTGAATGTGGATCAAAGCATAGTATTTTCACCATTTTTATTGTTATTTACTTGTCTTTTTCCCCCCTTTTGATCTGATTTTTTATGTGCAATATGATAAATGTAGAAATATATTTAGAAGAATTGCACATGTTTAATTTATATTGGATTGCTTGCTGTCTTGGGGGAAGGAGGCGGTATGGAGGAAAAATTTGGAACACAAGGTTTTGCAAAAGTGAATATTGAAAATGATATTTGCATGTATTTTGAAAATAAAAAGTTATTATTATTTTTTAAATGTCATCTATTCCCAGAGAAAGAACTGATGATATCTTGTGATGACCACGTATTTTAAAATCAGCCGGAGTCAGGAATTCAGGTTAGGAGAAAATCGTCAATCTTTATTCTCAGTGAAGAAAAATCGGAGGTGGAAGAGAATGGACAATAGCAATGTGTGCAGCTGAGTCAAGAAGCTAACCAGACCAGAAGCCGCGAGACTAGCAGCCACCAGAATAGAACTCAGCCCCCAATCTCTCTCAGCCTCTCTTCCTCTCTCTCTCTGCCTCCACCCACCAAAATCGTCATTTCCTATACAACACATCAGGACTTGCACAGAGAGTGGGCGGGGACCATTCTTTATCCAAGCATGTATATTAATAGAGTATAGTCCAATTACTATTTAGCCTCACATGCTTGGGACCTCAATGCATCAACTCAAGCCTCAGCCCATTACAATATCTGAATGCAGAATGAACGATTCTTTTTTTTTTTTTAAACTTTCTTTTTTCTGCCCAACTTTATGCCAATAAATTCGACAACTTAAATGAAATGGAAGAATACCTTCAAAAATATAGCTTCCCCAGATTAACAGAGGAATAAGTAAATATCCTAAACAGTCCCATCTTAGAAAAAAAAAATAGAACAAGCTATTAACCAACTCCCTAAGAAAAAAATCCCCAGAACCAGATGGATTTACATGTGAATTCTACCAAACATTTAAAGTACAATTAACTCCAATGCTATATAAAACTATTTGAAAAATAGGGGATTAAGGAGTCCTAAAACTCCTTTTTATGACACAGACATGGTACTGATACCTAAACCATGTAGGCTGAAAACAGAGAAAGAAAAATTATAGACCAATCTCCAAGAATATTGATGCAAAATCTTAAAAAAAAAGCAAAAGATTACAGAAAATCATCCCAGGATAATTTACTAGACCAAATGGGATTTATATCAGGAATGCAGGGCTGGTTAATATTAGAAAAAACATTAATAATCACATACAATAAAACCCAAATTAACAAAACCATTGATAATCTCAATAGATGCAGAAAAAGATTTGATAAAATCCAACATCCATTCCTAATAAAAAAATTGAGAGTATAGGAATAAAAATTTTCCAAAATAGTCAGGATCATATTTTAAAACCATCAGTAAGCATCATATGCAATGGGGAAAAACTGGAACCTTTCCCAGTAAGATCTGGAGTGAAGCAAGTTTGCCCATTGTCATCATTATTATTCAATATTGTATTAGAAACACTAGCCTTGGCAATAAGAGTAGAGAAAGAGGTTAAAGGAATTAGAGTAGGCAATGAGGAAACCAAACTATCACTTTTGCAGATGATATGATGGAAATTTAAGAACCCAAATTCACTAAAAGCTATTGAAATAACATAACTTTAGCAAAAGTTGCAGGATACAAAGTAAGTCCTAAAATCCTCAGCATTTTTATACATCACCAACAAAATCCAACAGCAAGAGATAAAAGAAATTCCATTCAGAATAACTTTTACAGATAAAAATTTGGGAATCTCTACCAAAGGAAAAGTCGGAATTATATGAGAAAATTACAAAAAATGTTCCAACAAATAAAGTCAGACTTAAACAATTGAAAAATATCAAGTGCCCTGGATGGTCAGTTAATATAATAAAGATGACAATATCCCTAAATAATCTATTTATTTAGTGTTACCAATCAGACTTCCAAGAAAAATTTTAATGATCTAGAAAAAATAACAACAAAATTCATATGGAATAATAAAAGGTCAAGAATTCAAAAGAATTAATGAAAAAAAATCAAATGAAGGTTTGGCCAAATTTGATCTAAAACATATTAAAAGCAGCAGTCACCAAAACCATTTGGTATTGGCTAAGAAATGATTGTTGATCAGTGCAACAGGTTAGTTACAAGACAGAATAGTCAACTATAGCAATTTAGTGTTTGACAAACCCAAAGATCCCTCACTTTTGGGATAAGAACTCATTATTTGACAAAAAACTGTTGGGATAACTGAAATTAGTATAGAAATTAGGCATGGACCCAAACCTTAACATATGCCAAGATAAGATCAAAATGGGTCCATGATTTAACAAAAGAACAAGATTATAAACAAATTGGGAGGCATAGGATAGTTTATCTCTGACTTGGAAGGAAGAAATTTGTGACTAAAGACAACTAGAGACCATTATTGATCACAAAATGAAAATTTTGATTACATCAAATTAAAAAGCTTCTGAAAACAAAACTAATGTAAAAAGATTAGAAGGGGCAACAAACTAAAACATCTTCACAGTTAAAGGTTCTGATAAAGGCCTCATTTAAAAATATATAAGAAGACTTAATTTATAAGAAATCAAGCCATTCTCCAATTGAAATGGTCAAAGGATATGAACAGACAATTTTCAGATGATGAAATTGAAACTATTACCACTTATATGAAAGTGTTCCAAATCACTATTGGTCAGAGAAATGCAAATTAAGACACCTCTGAGATACCATTACACACCTGTCAGGTTGGTTAAGATGACAGGAAAAAATAATGATGAATATTGGAGGGGATGCGGGAAAACTGGAACACTGATGCATTGTTGGTGGAGTTGTGAACGAATCCAACCATTCTGGAGAGCAATCTGGAATTATGCCCCAAAAGTTATCAAACTGTGCGTATCCTTTGACCCAGCAGTGCCTACTGGGCTTACACCCCAAAGAGATACTAAAGAAGGAAAGGGACCATGTGCCAAAATGTTTGTGGCAGCCCTGTTTTGTGTGGCTAGAAGTGGAAAAATGAATAGCCCATCAATTGAGAATGACTGGGAAATTTGGTATATGAATGTTATGGAATATTATTGTTCTGTAAGAAATGACCAGCAGGATGAATACAGAGAGGCTAAGAGAGACTTACATGAACTGATGCTAAGTGAAATGAGCAGAACCAAGAGATCATTATATACCTCAACAACAATACTGTATGAGGATGTATTCTGATGGAAGTGGATTGCTTTGACAGAGATCCAACTCAGTTCCAACTGATCAATGAGGCACAGAAGCAGCTACACCCAAAGAAAGAACACTGGGAAATGAATGTAAACTGTTTGCATTTTGGTTTTTCTTCCCAGCTTATTTCTACCTTTTGAATCCAATTCTTCTGGTGCAACAAGAGAACTGTTTGTTTTTGCACACATATATTGTATCTAGGAAATACTAGGACATATTTAACATATATAGGACTGCTTGCCATCTGGGGGAGGGGTAGAGGGAGGGAGGGGAAAAATTGGAACAAAAGTGAGTGCAAGGGATAATGTTGTAAAAAATTACCCTGGAATGGGTTCTGTCAATAAAAAGTTATTAAAAAAAAAAAAAACTTTCTTTTTTCCTGGAGGGTTTATTTTTGTTATTAGTCTATTTTTTTTTTTCACCACATGACTCCTGTAGGAATGTTTTGCATGACACATGTATAGCCTATACTGAATTACTTGTATTCTCAGTAAAGGAATCTGGGAAGGGAGAAAGGAAAAGAATCTGAAACTCAAAGATTTTTTTACTTCCTTAGAAAAATATTTCTTTTATTATTAAATATTCTTTGTGGCAACTAAAATTTTCTAAATATATACAAAGATAGTTTTCAAAACCTTGTGTGGAACTCAAAGTTTTAAAAAACAAATAATAAAAATTGTTTTTTGCATGTAACTGGGGAAACATAAAATACTAAAAAAAAAAAAAGTTTTAAATAATAAAGTGAATGAAGGCAAAAAAAAGTCCCAACTCTTGAATTAAATTTTTACTTTAAGGGATACCTAGGTAGCACAATGATTAGACACAGCATGAGCCCTAGAGTCAGGAGGACCTGAGGGTGCTCAGACATTTACTTAACCCCCATTGCCTCAAAAAAAATTATTAATTTAATAATTAAGAGATTTTATGAGAAATTTTTTACAAAATCTAAGAGCAATTTAATGGTTTTTGAAAAATGAATCCAAGGGTGTTCTTACAGATTTGCTTTCTTCTCTGCACCTATTTAAATAGATCCTGTCTATTAAGAGAAAGCTCGTTTCACCTATTTCAGAAAAGCTTTTCTAACAATAACCTACAATAATAAATATAATAGTCTACAATCAACTTTCCCTCATCTGACTTCCTACAACCAATTACCAACAGTTATATTTTGCTTTATTGATATTTGTCTTTTAACATGTATTTTACCATTTTTTTATTCTGCCCTGAAATTTTACATTTATAATGAATGATATGTACTATTTCATACTTCTTTGTTCTTAACATATTTAGGCAACAAGCATTTATTAAGCATCTACTGTGTGCCAGATACTGGGCTAGGCACTGGTCTCAAGAACTAATGTTCATGCTTATTATTTGAGATAGTACTCTTGCACTATGCATCAAATTAAGTACCCCTACCATTTATGAGACAGGTTGTCTCATTACATTAATAAGATGTTAATAGGTCAATAATACAGCATTAGCTTAAATATTTTATGGTTTAATGAATTTTTGTGGAAATGGTTTTCTGATAGTATCAGCAAAATTATAATTCTAAGTTCAAAACAATTTATAATTTGTCATTTTAAAAAAAGCCTAATAAGTGAATTCCTGGATTTAAAGGTATATGAAAATTCATTATTCTATATCTTTTTTGAATATATTAGGTAAGGTTGTCAATGTTTCAAGGACAAATCAAGCAACTTTTGGTCTTAGCACTGAATAAAATGTCAAATTTTGATATGAACATGATTTTACTTACCTCCAGATTCTAAAGCAAAATCTACCATCCCTGTTTTGTCCTGGGAATACAGCTTCAGAGCATTATTAACAATAACACGTGCTTGCTAGTTGTGCATGAGAACAGAAAGAGGAAATGGAGGAAAAACGTTACATTTTTTTAGTTTTGAAATTTCTCCAACTCCCTCCCTATTCCCCTCTACCTTTTTGGCTGAGGCAACTGAGATTAAGTGACTTGCGCAGGGTCATATAGGTAGAATTAAGTGTCTGAGGGCATATTTGAATTTAGGTCCTCTCGACTTCAGAGCCAATGCTCTCTCTACTACACTATATAGCTATCCCTTAAAACTAATTTAAAGAAGACACACATAAAGAATGCTTATCTTAACTTCTGTATATTTAATAATATTTTAATGATTCTCTTTTTAAAATGTCCATCACTACAAATTAACCCATCTTCCTGCTCACTTTGATATGTTAGCTACTTCTGCTCAAATACTTATATCTAAATAAAACAAATCAACAAAATGCACATTTTTGAGAATGCATATTTCAAAGATTTAGTCATTGTTAAATATTAAGGATAGATTTTTTTTAGATGACTTTAATTGCACCAAAAAAGACTCACTTATAAAATGTCATGAAAACATACTTCCTTGCACTATGCTGCTGAGAGATATGCATATAACCAAAAGAATAAGTAGGGGCCACACAGATAAATAGCACCTCACTGACCAAAATTTTTTTAAAAAGAGCTATTATTCAAAATGCTCTCTTTACACTTAGGGACCAAATGATTTGATAAAAATAGCTGATACTCCAAAATCTTTCTTAAGACAAAGACAATCCACTTCTTTATATAGTTTTTTTAGCATTTAAAATTACCTTTTTACCTACCAATTCTGTTATGCCAGAAATCCTCACGCTGTCAGCATTTAGCAATGTCTCAGGAGTTGGAATTTGTTTTCTCTCCGACACATAGTGTGTAATATTCTTTAAAATTTGCCGCTCTAAATCCCGTAATAAAATTTGCAAGTCACCTTTGCTTACAAATTTGGAAGAAAGCCACTGCAGCAGCCATTCAAGAGAACCATCTTGATGATCACCAGAAAACATAAGTCTGATAGTTTCCCGGATTTGGGTATCTACCTAGTTAAAAAAAAAAAAAAATAGCGCAATGGATTTGTGAATTTACAAAGTTAATTCAAATTATATCAATTCATCTATTTATTTAAAATTCTCAAAGCAATTATGAAAATGAAAGCAATTTTCCTCCCCTACACTTCAGGGGAGAAAACAGAAAAATCTTAATGGAAATAGCAACATGGCAAAAAAAAAAAAAAAAAAACATGTAATAATATTTGAGTGCTGTATTTGGAGAATACAGAGGAATATATCAAGTCTTGAAATAAAAAACTAGCATAAATATTAGAATCACTTTATCCAACCTTCTCATTTTGCAGATGTGGAAACTGAAGCTCAGAAATTAAGTAATTTTGGCAAAATCACATATGTGGTCAGTGGCAGAACCAGGACTTGGTATCTGATTTTCTGATTCTAAATTCAATGTTTTTTCTACATTGTCAACTCTTGTTTTGGTTGTCCTAAATACAAATACAGCAAAAAGAACATGACATTTCTTCAAAGACTCTAAAGATGCTAAGAGTAATATTTAGTATGAAAATTTACCAAAGAGGAATCTCCTCTTATACAAATAAAAAACTAAGAAATTAAATGTTGTTTCTTGGATGGGGGTGGGGAGGTGGAGGAGAAGATGTACTATGCTTGGAGAAGATGTACTATGCTTTATATAATAAATGAGTTCCAAAAATTGGGAAATTTTATTTACATAAATTTAATTCATATTAATACATATGCTTTTGGAATTTACTAAATGAACTCTATTATAACCTTTCACAAAATAAATGAAAAGCAATCTCTTAGTTTATATGTTGTAAACATGAATTTCACATAATGGCCTTTCTGGAAGAGTAACATCTAAGGTTGTCAGAAACACAATATTTACAATCAGAAACAGGTTAGAATCTTTTTACTTTTTTGATGACTGCTATTATCTTTTTTACTGGCTCTTCCTCAATGTGGATATGCTCCCCTGAAACTCTTTGTCCTCTATCTCTTTCTACATACTTAAATTTGGTAATTTCATATGGTGCTATAATTTAATATCATCTATCACATCCATGCAGATGGCTGCCAAATCTGTAACTCCACCTTAATCTCTCTCAACTTCTATATTTCTGACTTAGTGCTTAATATTTCACTCTAGATGTCCCACCCACCTTGAAACTCAACATGTTCAAATCAATGGGGTTTTTTTTGGCTTTTTTTTTTTAAACACAACTTGGTCTATTCCTTTGAACATATTTATTTTCATTTCCTTATAATTCCTTTTGATAGAGACTCAAAACCTCAAACATAAGATTCTTTCCTACTTCTCATTGCCTACATCTAATGATTTCCCCAAGTCCTGTTAAACTCTAAATTCAAAATCTCTCATTCATATCCATCTTTACCTTTTTAACAAAATAATTTTTCTTACAAAAAGTGATAATATTCCCAAGTACAAAAAATGATGAATTATGTCTATAAGCAACAGTATAAATTACCATGTATTCCCATTTTCATTTTAACTAAAAGAATTTTAATGTTTTTTTGTTTTGTTTTGTGTCCTTCTCAATCTTTTATTTTCTTTTTGCCATTTATAATTTTATTGACATTATTTCTTCTAATGTCATAGCTAATTTTTTGTTGGTGGTAGTTTCTATGTCCTTTATATTCCTACTTTGCTCACAATAGTTCAGATGCTCTTTTTTAATTTATTATAATATCTTCCTTCAAATTCATGTCCAATCCAACTTCTCTTATGCCTTCATGATATTGTCTAAAGAATTTTACTAATATACTATTCTTATCAAGTTATTCCTTCATTCAAAAAACTTTCAGTACTACCTCTATGACATTAAATGTAAACTCTTTGATCATAAAGGAGGGAAAGGGACCCACATGTGCAAAAATGTTTGTGGCAGCCCTTTCTATAGTGGTAAGAAACTGGAAACTGAGTGGATGATCATCAGTTGGAGATTGACTGAATAAGTTATGGTATGTGAATGTTATGAAATATTATTGTTCTGTAAGAAACGATCAGCAGGATGATTTCAGAGAGGCCTGGAAAGACTTACATGAACTGATTTGATGCTGAGGGAAATGAGCAGAACCAGGAGATCATTGTACACGACAAGAAGAAGATTATACCATGATCAATTCTGATGGACACGGCACTTCTCAACAATGATATGATTGAGGCCAGTTCCAATGATCTTGTGATGGAGAGAGCCATCTATACCCAGAGAGAGGACTGTGGGAATTGAGTGAAGATCACAACATAGCATTTTCACTCTTTTTGTTGTTGTTTGTTTGCATTTTGTTTTCTTTCTCATTTTTTTAATCTGATTTTTCTTGTGTAGCAAGATAATTGTATAAATATGTATACATGTATTGGGTTTAACATATATTTCTACCATCTTTAACATATATTGGATTATTTGCCATCTAGAGGAGAGAATGGGGGAAAAAGGGAGAAATTTGGAACACAAGGATTTGCAGGGGCCAACGTTAAAAAATTATCCATGCATATGTTTTGAAAATAAAAAGCTCTAATAAAAATTTTTAAAAATGTAAACTCTTTGCCAAGGCCCTTGAAATTCAGATTCCAAAATATCTTTCTAGCACCTTTTTTCATTCTAATATATAGAATCCCAGTAATCTTAATTCTAGCCTAACTAGAGTACTCCTTGATTCCTTAATCATTTTGCTTCTTGCCATGTCTGCTTTTTTTTTTTTTTTTTTTTTTTTTAAATAAATGAACTTTTATCATCTTTCAAGCCTGGAACAGATTCTTCCCACTTATCTGTTGAAGTCTTCCCTTTCCTGAAACCTCATTTTAGGAGCCACCTTCTCTTTGAAGCCTTTTCACTCAATATTTTCACCTCCCTAGACTGAAAGTCCATTCAGAATAGAGATTGCCTTTTGCCTTTCTTTGTATCTCTAGTACTAAGAGCGTGTGGTATATAATATTTGCAATAAACTTATCAGGGCTTAATAAATGTATACAAACTCATTACCACCAACCCAAGCTAAAAATATTTCTGCCACCAGAAATTTCTCATAACACTTTGCATCTATCTTGTATCAATACACAGAACAAGGAAAGAGGGCCAGGGAGACCTGAGATCTAAGGACATTCTGGGTGCCCTTCCTAAAACCAATGTAACCTCCCACAGTGACTAGGGACCAAAAATTGAAACCACAGACCTATATGAATATGTATCTACAGAGAGACTGACAGACACACACACACACCTGCAAAAACAAAGACTATTGAGAGAATTGTGTGAACCACAATGACTCTTATCTTGTCACACAATTCTGGATCTAGCTCAATTCCCTTTCTATTCAATTATGAATCTAGTCCAATTTTCCTATGAGAAAAATTATGGGAATTGTGAGAAAACTTCATTGCATTGTTTGAATCTAGCCCTGCATAGCTAGTAAGCTGTACCACTTCTACCTGCTACTTAGAACGTTTATTTAAGGACCTAGGTAACAATGACCAAAAACCCAGTCAAATTCAAAGACTGATGCAACAAGTTTTCTTATAATTATATTTCAAGCAACCCATACGTCTTATCTAAAAACTGGTCCCATATTGTTTAATCACTTACTGTTTCCTGGTTGTTTTGACTGAATACACTTAGGAGAAGGGAGTGGGATACCTCTTTTTCTGATTTCAGGAAACTACATCTGTTCATTCATTCTCTCACTCCAAACTTGGAAAGTTCTTATTTCTTTCAATTAGAAACCAGATTACCTAATCTTCTATCCTAGTTTATATTCTGTTAATCATTTTCTTTTAATGCACAAAAATCCATGTCCTTCTTGTACTTGGAGTCCAGTGCTAAGCTGAGGAGGTCTGATTTCAATTTGTTATGCAAGTAGCAAGCATTACTTAATAAACCAATATGCTCGGGAGCTGAGAGGAAAAAATCCATTTTGTTTACATTTTGTAAGTCTTATATCCTAGTCAACAAAACTACTGATGTGAACAGTTAAGCTTGCAATTATAAAATACAACATGGTACAAACAGAATTGGATTTGAAGTTAAAATACTTTCATTTCAAAGCCCAGCTCTGCCATAGGTAACTTTCAAGAAAATCACTTTACCTTTCTGAATTTCAGTTTCCTTCTCTGTGAAAATAACACTGTTGGACTACATAATGTCACATTTTTTTCCATCATTAAATCTACAAATTCATTTAGTTTTCACTATATAATACTAAAAACTATATATGCAACAATAATTAACAAAAAATTATTTCATGAACTTAAGAAATGTTGATACATACTTTTAATATCTCAGATCATAAAACATGTCAATAACCAAATGCTTACTTACCTTTTCATGCACTGCCTCTATTTTGTCACAGCTAGTCTTCAAGTCTTGCCAAGTTAATAATTCTGATTTCAAATGACCTAGTTCCAATTCTAGATGCTTAACTTTGGAAATGAGATGCTGTCGTTCATCAATTCCACTAGTAAACCAAATGTAGAAAACTGAAGCTAAATTTTATTTCAACAACAAATTAAATGCCAAAAATAAGCTAAAAACACATCTTACAAAAAAGATCACATTATGAAAATTAAACATTGATCTTGTCCACAAATTGAAAACTAATGTAAATATATGTAAGGATAATGCTCTTGAAAGAAAAAAAAAACCTTTCAATTATTAATGCTAAATCAAAGAAATAGAAGGAACAATAAAAACACAGAATTTTTGAGTACTAACAGGGTGAAGGATATAACTATATTATGGGAATTGATAATTCAACCTATACTCTAAAGATCTAAGAATATTCTTTTTCTCTCTCTCTTTCCCTCTTTCCCATCCTTCCTTTTCTCTCCCTCCCCATTCCTCTTTTACTCTTATTTCTCTTTCTCTCTCTTTTTCTTCCACTCTCTTGCGCCCCTCCACACACACATCTTTGAAAAATTTTTTAGAGTAAGTCTCTCCATTTTTATGAGAACAGATTCAATATATTTACAAAGTTGTTTGCTACAGAATTAGTTAAAATTTTTATTTTGTACTTTTCTAACGTACTTGTGATTAATCCTATTTTTTGTTTATAGTAATCCAAAAAACTCTGAAAGCATTCTACAGGTTTTGGGCATTATCAAAGTTCAGTGTCTTGTTGAGCGTTAGCCGAAGTGATATTGAGGCATTCTCTGATCATGTAAACCATGTCAAGATCTCGACTAACATCAACTCTGACACAAATACGAATTCATCTCGTAATCACCATTTTCTCAAGTAGGGAAAAAAGTGCCTAAAAGTCAAAATATATTAAAAGTAGTCATACCTAATTATTCTTGACTTGGTCTGATCTAATTCTTCCTGGATAAGCTGAAAAATAGAAGAGAAACCAAATTCAGAATGTACATATTTACCGTTTAACATTTTAACAATTAATTATCTATTTTGTGAAGATACATATGCCAGGATAAGTGTAAATTCTATTAAGGTCCACAGGAAATTTATAAAGAAAAAACCATTTGCCTATCTTCCCCAATTACTGAAATAATCACTTCAATCAAAGATGGAAATAATGATTGAATTTATTATCCCAATCTTAAAACACTAAAAAGTAGTCACTAGTATAAGTCAGAGGATGGGAAAGAAAAAAACATTATATTTTTACCTTTAAAAAGTCAAAACTATTTACTAGTCAACAACTTGGTCTTTAACTGACCGTCTCCATGACATAGATGGATATCTTAGATCATAGTGAAATCTGCCTTTAAACTACAATAAGGCTTAATGCTGTGACTTTCAGATTAAATTTACAATCACAACTGAAAATCTGAGATTATAAGGATATATAGAAAATGGAATAAGAATACCTCCCAATCCTTGATTCTGGATACTGAAGGGTTTGATCAACCCTTATACCCCATGCTTCCTTTTTAATTACAAACTATTTTATTTCAATGGCTTAAGGATATTGGATAATACCTTAACATAGTAATATTAATAAGTAATAGCATTATTAATATTAAGGATAACATCTTTTATAAGAAAGATAAGTATATTATTTCATGCCACGTAGCTAACAAGATAGTCTTAGTGGATTAATGGAATTGATAATAAAGTCCACTATATTTGCAATATCTTTTGAAAAATATATTAATAGATCAACATAAATATTTTGTGCCAAGCACTGTGTTAACCACAGGAAAAAAAAAAAAAAAAGAAAAAATGAAATACACATTACTCTCAAAAAATTTATTTTAAATATCAGTTGACATTTTTTTGCCTAAATGTTTCAAAGACATATAATATAATATTTAAGAAGTTATTTAAAACACCTAGAAAACTACTTAACGCAGCAGGAAAACTACT
Source organism: Sarcophilus harrisii (assembly GCF_902635505.1). Classification (NCBI taxonomy): domain Eukaryota; kingdom Metazoa; phylum Chordata; class Mammalia; order Dasyuromorphia; family Dasyuridae; genus Sarcophilus; species Sarcophilus harrisii. The sequence continues at coordinate 264,263,908 of NC_045426.1, forward strand.
TAATGCAGTGGCAATTATTACCAAAAATAGAGAACATGAAACATTGATATACCTCTCATTTCCCTCCCTTCATTTAAAGAATATCAATAACAACAATGACACAACCTATTTGTGGGATATTGTCAAAACAGTATTTATGGTAAAATTTATATTTCTGAACTTATACATCAAGAAAAAAAGAGAAAGAACAGCTCAAAAATTTGGACATACAACTAAAAAAAAAATCAGAAAACCAGCCAATTAAAAACTCTCAATTAAACATCTAAAATACAAATCCTGAAAATAAAATAGGATAATAAAATTAAAAGCAAAAAACCTGAATAACCATAGAAATAAAAGTAGGAACTGGAGTTTTGGGGGAAAAAACAATAAAATTGATAAATCACTGGCTAATTTGATTTCAAAAAGCAAAATGAAATTACCAATATCAAAAATAGCAGTATGAAAAATCTGAATTGACAAATATATTGATGCCAGGAAAACAATGTATATACAATAACAGTAATATTATAGAGATGATTGATTATGAAAGACCTAAGAACTTTGATTACAACTGATCCATCATAATTCCAAAGAACTTATAACAGAAAATGTCATTTACCTCCAGATAGAAAACTACTGATAAATCCAGTGTTTGTTTATATATATATATATATAAAACTTTTTCTTTTTTATAGAACATGGTTAATGAAGAAATTTGCTTTGCATGACTTTATATTGCAATGACTTTTTTATTTCTTGCCTGCTCAATGGATGGGAAAGAGGAGAGAGAGATCCTGGAAGTTATGAATCAATTTTTTTTAAAAAAAGGAAATGATGGCAGGGATAGTTTGAGAAGAAACTGGGAAAAATTTTATGAACTGATGCAAAATCCAGTGAGCAGAACAAAGAAAACCATCTACATAGTAATAGCTTTAAAGTTTAACAGTTTTAAACTTAATTAACTTTGAAAGACTTAGGAACTCTAATCAAACAATCATCAATTGTTGTGCCAGTTTCCTTTTATAGTCCTGCCTCAATTTCCCTAAATTGTTCTGCCTCAATCCCCCTTGTTGCAATCCCTCTTTCCTGTTCATTAGGGCTGAGATAATTAGGGCTGTGGAGATTTAGCCATTCTGGCATTCCAAAAGAGTCATAAACAGTAAAAGTATAATCTCAGATAAGGGGGAGTTCGGACATCCTGGCTCCTAAGTCCTCCTAAGTTACCAAGAATTTATGGTCCTTACCCCTGACCCTGTCAGAACCGAATTGATGGTCTGTTCATGGGAATTCCCATGTTTACCAGTGTTCAGATTCCACCCCTTGCCTTTCTCTCCCTGATCTCTGGAGCCATATATAATTCATTGGAATCTCACATTTGATGTTGATGATGAATGGTCCCAGACAACCTCTCCCTCTCAGAAACCCAAATAAAATATTAAAACTCTAATCTCTCTCTTGCCTCAGTTTCTCCAGCCTTACACAATCATAATTCCAAAGGACTCAAGATGAAACATGCTATCCACATCCAGAAAACTGAAAGATGCAGGTTATAGATTTTAATATATTTTCTTCCATATCTTTCTTTTTCTTTTTTTCTAAGACATGGATAATGTAGAAATATATATTTCCCATCCGATTCCCATGAAAGTCAAAGGTATAAAATGTATCAGCATGATTAATGTTATATATCATTAATGCACTTCCATTTCCAAACTTAAAATTCAAATGTTTTAGAGTTGGAGTAGCATGGGGATATTTCTTTACAATTACTTTCACATAGTGGGTACCTAACAAATCTTTGTTGAATAGTTTGTTGAATGATGACAGGACAGAGCACATAGCTCATGCAGATGACAACCTTTAGCATTTTAATGAAAAAACTAATTACAGAGTACTAAAATACTTATTAGCCCTGGCACTAGAACCACGTGGACAAATATTCAAGTCTTGTACTTCTTTTTGTATCCCACATTATCTAGCACAGGACTAGGTACATAGTATATAAACTCAAAAATTATACTTAAGGGAATCCAAAGAGAATCCAAAAACAAGAATAGGAAAAATTGCTTATTAAGCATGAAAACCAGTAAACCCAAGTCACTAACAAAGGTTTTTGACAAATAATTTTAAAGGTTATAAAAGGTTCAACAATAAAAAAGCTGAAAAGTTCTTCAAATAATTATCAAGGAATTTAAAAAAATTCCTTTAACTGAAGCTGATTATTGGTTGTCATTTTGAAAGATGAAAAATAGCTATTTATACATATATTAAAGTTAAAACAGTAAAACTAAGTACCTTGTCCTTTTCAAACAATTTTCCAAGAAGATCTTCTAGCTTCAATATACGGAATTCATTTTCTTGTTGGAAAGACAGAAAATCCATCTTTAAGATAAAAATAAACACAGTAAATGAAAATTTACAGCAAGTGATTTCAAACACACAAATCTTCTGAACTGCTAATTTCATTTGGTCACAATTTATCACATCAAAAATGAAGAAAGTAATATATACATTTTAATAATATCTGACTTTAGGGAGATTATTCTATAGGAAGTTACATTTCCAAAAAGAAAGTCAAAGCAACCTACACCAACCTAAAAATCACAAATGGATTCTCTTCTAATATTTTTCCTTAAATGATCATAAAATAATCCTGTAATTTCTGCTGCAATATCAAAAAAAAAAAACACCCTAAAAATCATACTCTGTTCTGATCCAATAGATCTCTGACAGAACTGGAAAAAAAATAAATGAACAGATCTTTCTTAATGAAAAAAAGAAGGAAGAAAGTTTCCTACTTCATAACTCAGTCTGTTCCTTAAAAACTTGGTTATTTAGATTATTATTATAAATATTACCAAGATATAATTTTAGGTACTTTTACAGTATCATTTCATGTGATTTCAAATCCAAAGACGATGTTGAAGTACTTTTACAGATTAATAACTAACTTCCTTTAAAAACACAGTCCAACATTGATTCATTGTTGGTGGAGTTGTGAACGAATCCAACCATTTTGGAGAGTAGTTTGGAACTATGCTCAAAAAGTTATCAAACTGTGCATACCCTTTGATCCAGCAGTGTTACTACTGGGATTATATCCCAAAGAGATTATAAAGAAGGAAAGGGACCAGTATGTCACGAATGTTTGTGGCAGCCCTTTTGTAGTGGCTAGAAACTGGAAACTGAATGGATGTCCATCAGTTGGAGAATGGCTGAATAAATTGTGGTATATGAAAATTATGGAATATTACTGTTCTGTAAGAAATGACCAACAGGATGATTTCAGAAAGGCCTGGAGAGACTTACACGAACTGATGCTGAGTGAAATGAGCAGGACCAGGAGATCATTATATACTTCAACAACAATACTAGATGATGACTAGTCCTGATGGATCAGGCCATCCTCAGCAACAAGATCAACCAAATCATTTCTAATGGAGCAGTAATGAACTGAACTAACTATACCCAGAAAAAGAACTCTGGGAGATGACTAAAAACCATTACATTGAATTCCCAGTCCCTATATTTATGCACACCTGCATCTTTGATTTCCTTCACAAGCTAATTGTACAATAATTCAGAGTCTGATTCTTTTTGTACAGCAAAATAATGTTTTGGTCATGTATACTTATTGTGTATCTAAGTTATATTTTAATATATTTAACATCTACTGGTCATCCTGCCATTTAGGGAGGGTGAGGGTAAGAGGTGAAAAATTGGAACAAGAGGTTTGGCAATTGTTAATGCTGTAAAGTTACCCATGTATATATCCTGTAAATTAAAGGCTATTAAAAAAAAAAAAAAAAAAAAACACAGTCCAAACCAAAAAGGATCTTAGACAAAAATCAAAGAATTCTCATTCATCTGTCCTTTCTTTGGTATGGGAAACTACTAGAAAATAATTCAAATAAGAAAATCCATTATTAAAACCCTAGCAAATAGAAACTTTTAAAAAAGGCTGACTATAAAATAATTTAGGAATTTTCCTCCAATAAATGAAAATATCAATTGTTAATTAACAAACATGCACTAAATAATGGAAGTGAGAGTGCAAAAGTCAATTAGGACAAAAGTGAAAAACATAAGGAAGGTTATGACTTAAAAATACATTGTTGGAATTCCTTTTAGAACATGCAAGAAGCTACAAAGCTTCTTTATGTGAAAATTTTATCAATAAATTCAAAGAACAGTGCTCTCCCCCACTCCGAACCTCATTATTGGCTAACAATTTGACTAATTTACTGTGTGGAGTAAAACAATAATCAATCATTTAAGAAAGCATTCTAACAACTTACCTCTGTAGGCTGATTATTGTGGGAAGAATCAGGCTTAAAGAAGTATCTGGACTCATCTATCCTCTGTGTTTTATGTATCCTTGTCCAATTAAATATAGGCAGGAGTGAAAGGAAACTTTCCATGTTCCATAAATAAAGGCCTATCCCTTAGACAAAAAAAAAAAAATCAAAAAACTTTAAAAAATTAATTTGAAGACTGTATACAAGAGATTATATTTAACTAGATATATATATATCTATATATATATATATAAAACTTTTTCTTTTTTATAGAACATGGTTGTATACAAGAGATTATATTTAACTAGAAAAGGGAAAATAACTTTAAAAATTAAACATGAATTATCAATTAAAATAGACATGAATAGACAATTTAAAATGAAAGCAAACTTCACATACCTGACAGAAGTAAAAGTGGGATAAGTAACAGTAGCAACTTGCAAATTTTTGGAAGGCACCTAGAAATAAAAATGAAAATATTTAACTTGCAACAGGCAGAAGCTGAAAAATAAATCAAGAAGAATTTATTAAGTACCTGCTATATACCAGGCACTGTGTAAGTACTTAGGTTTATAAGATACAAAAAAAAGTTAAAGCAGACCCTACCCTAAAGGAGTTCACATTTGAATATGGGAAGACAATATGTAAATTACTATGAACAAATTAGATAGGGGAGGGGGTGTCTATATCTATACCTTTCTGTAAGAGATAAACTAGAGATAATCTCACAAAGGAAGCACTCAAAATAAGATGCAAAAAAGCTTCTAGGGAGGGGGGATTTTTAACTGAGATTTGAAAGAAGCCAGACAAGCTAATAGATCGAGGTGAACAAGAAAGGGATTCCAGGCATGGGGGACAGCCATGAAGCTGAGATAGGGAGTGTCTTCTGCAAGGAAACAGTAAGGAGGTCAATGTCATTGACCGTGGAGCATACAGATGAGAGAGGTAAAAAAAGGCTAGAAAAAGAGAAAGGGGCCATGATATAAAAGACTTTAAAATCCAAAATATAATTTTATATTTAAACCCTGAAGGTAACTGGGAGCCACTAGAATTTACTGAATGAGGAAATTATCTGCAAAGATCATTTTGATAGCCAAGTGGAGGATTCCCTGGAATAGGGGGAGACTTAAGGCAAGAAAACTATTATTGTAGTCCAAGCTTGAAGTAACTATGCCCTCTATGCTGCATTAGTGGAGGCAGAATAGAAATGGAAGAATATACATAAAATATTACAAAGATAAAATGTAAAGGACTTGATAATACAGTGAACATGACGACAATGAAGGTGAAAGCTTCAATGATTAGAAGGAAAACTTAGGAAAAGAGGAAGTGAAATGATAATAATGTTCATTATATGGATTTTCCTTCTAAGCATCTTATATAAAATATCTTTGCCCTTAAAAAACAGTAATTTCCCAACTATTGAAAGGTATAGAGGAGTAATGAACAAAAATTTCAATTTCATTAAGCTTCTCAGATAATGCATTTTTGATAACTGAAATTCTATGTATTGTAGTTATTTGTTCTAAATCATTCTCCTCCATGTATTTGATACATTGTTATATTGTTGACATGACTATAATGTTGCTTTGGATTGTCCAAGACACCAGTCACTAGAATCAGTGTTATATTTATTGTAAGACATTGCATACTTCATTGTAGAATACTGGAAAAGAAGTCGTTGACTAATTAAAATTTCTTTGAATAAAGTCTAAAGATAATCTGACTTATCCCCTATTCTATGAGATTCCAACACAAGTTACCCAAAGTGGCTCTAATACTTTTGACACCAAATCATGATTACTAACCCACAATTAAAGTGAATTTTAACAGCAAAATGACCCACTTGTGAAACTTAAAATTGATGTTAAAATAGAGATGGCCTTACCTTGTAAGCAGAAACACATTTAACCAAGAAATCAAAGTAACAAATTGGTACCATCCAGTTCCTAGCCACCAGAATACTCCAGAAGCTGCCTTCCCTAAAAATAAAACATAAAAAGTAGAACTGTTCTGAGGAAATCAAAACTTCTAAGTGGTAAAGTTTGATGACAACCAAGCAAGCAGCAGCAACAACAACAAATCATTTTAATTATTTTGAAAGTAGATGATCAAAGAAAATCTGTGAATAGGATTTTTCCATGCACCACAATAAGACTAAGTGAAATAGCAGTGATTAAGAGGAAAACCACAGAGCAACATAAGTCATAGATGCACAAGACAAGATGCAAAAGAAGAAATATTTATTTAAAGCATTAAATTCATGCATCTCCATTTACACTGAAATTAAGCTACAAGCAATAAATTGCTATCTTAAATCTTTCCTTTCACATACACATAACCAAATGCTTATGCGACTAGAAATTTAGGATGTTAGCATTTCTAAATAGTAATGACTGAAAAATGTTATTTCAAGCCAAAATGAGAACCTAAAAATGAATATTACCAAATCACACAGAAAACAATACTTAATTTCCCAAAAGCCCTTGAAATCATGCTAGCATAAAAAGCCAAAAATAACCACCTGGAGAAACAATAGCCAACCAAAGAAACGACAACACCTTCTTGGACACAAACCATCCTGTAGCTCCAATTCTTTGTAGTGTTTGCATCAAAAAGTAACCTATAACAGATAAAAAGTGTATGCAGGGTGCACACACAGAGAATATAACCAGAACACCATCCTCTAAATACATAATAAAACAGCTTCTTCCACTTGGCAAATCTATGAAACCAATAAATTTTGATGCTTTAAAATTTCTTTTTATCATTTTTATTTTTAGTAAGTCAAAGGACTCCTTGCTTTCAATAAAATAAAATTTACAAATCAAGGAAGAAATTCATAAAAATTGACTAGCAATATGTAAAAGCACTTGTGAATTATAATGATTTTTCTTCAGTTCTACACTTTTTTCTTTTCTTATATTAATAAAATATCTACACAATATCATTCATTTTATTAAGTTATTTCCTAAAAATCCAAGTTATGTTGGAAATTTCTTTTATATGTGTGAGAACAGTACTACCAAATTTTATGATAGGATGAATGCAACATTCTAAGGTAAATTAGGCCATTAAAAAATCAGCATGATACTCTTTGGAAAATGATATTTAAGGTATTTAACATAAAATATTTTAAAATTTTAAACTTAATTTTTTTATTTAAAAAAAGTTTTTATGGCCTCTTCCCTAGGAAGGAAAACCCCCCAGCAAAACACAACAAATAACTTTACATTAAGATGACATGTATAGAATGTCTATAGCTGCTTATGAAATTCCTTATTTGTAATTTTTCTTTTACAGAAATATTAATATTATATACATGTTAATTTTAACTGCTTGAAATATGTGCATTTAAAGTATAAGAAGGTCCCAGTAATAGTTGGCTTTTATGAATATATACAAAAGTCAACTGTCCAAATATTGTTCATTTATATGGTAACACCTAAAACAATTTTATTTTAACTAATTTTTGAAGCTTTGGAGGGGGAAAGTTACTATTCCTTCCTCGAGGAAATATACAAATCAAAAACAGACTGAAAAGAATACCTTGTTGACCTTTATAATACTGACAATTAAGACTGAAAGTGGTGTTGCATTTTTGCAATTAAGACAAAATATATTTAATGTAAGTGTTCTTTATTATGTAATTTAGATAAGCGGCTAGTTGTAAAATAATATTGTATCTCAGAAGAATAATTAACCTGGATTTTACTTAAACTTCCATACAAAGCTTTCTATCAAACCTGTACTACATAAATGAGACAGTGAAGCTACAAATTTTTCTATATTTTTATTAGCTAAAGTTTCTAATTTGACTTTTTGAGTAAATATGAAGCTACTTATTAATTCTCTCACAGAAGAGTTATGAGGAAAGTGCTTTAACAAACCTCAAAGTGTTATTAAAAGGTGAGTCACTGTTATTTGAAATCCTTAAAGGTTTTTATAAAAACAAAACAACAGATGATTAGCATTTGTGAAAGTGATGAAAAAGAAAAACAAACAAAAATGTGCAAGAGTCAACCTGTGTAAGAAAAGGTGTGCCAAATGGTCCTTGCTACCCTTTTTGACCTTGAAGATTGCAAGTGGGTTGTTGTATATGTTTCAAGATGTTTCTTCCCCTTACAGTCATCACCTGTTGGTTGTGGTAACAATTAAGCATTAATTTAACAAATTAATAAGCAAGTCAGTCAATCAATAGACCTGTGTCCAGTCACGTCAAAATAGCAATTTATAAAAAGCAAAAACATTCAGTTAAGTGAAATCTGACAGTTGTTTCTATAATTATTTAAACAGTAGGCCCTTTACTTAACCTAATAATGATATTAGCTCTGACATTTGGCATATGTCACTCATGTAATCTAATTAGGCCACTAAAAAGTTATAACCTTTGCAGAACTGAGCCAAAAACTAAGTTTTCACACATATGATAAAGCCATACTTACACAGTGATTCCCCATTTACACTGAGGTGGCCATCCTCTCTGAGAAACTCTTTTACATTCACACACCCACAGTAATTCGAATGAGCTGCAATATATGCAAAACATGCTTAGAAAAATTCATCTCTCTCAAGTTCAAATTCTTCTAGCTTTACATGAAGTCTGTGCAATAAGATAGTTTAAAATGGATATCTAAAATTCTACCTAGTCTAGGTGAATGCTGGCGAGGTTTTATTATTTAAAGGTTTAAAAAAAACCTCACCACCAACTGGTAAAATGAATTATTCCCCAAACCAGCAGCAAGTAAAAGAAAATCTTGTTAAAGAAAGATTAGAAATACAGCATAGAGGTCTAGAACTTAAAAAAAAAAATCAATTCATTTAATCAATTACCTTTGTTTTAAAAAGGCACAAAGAGTTAAGGAATAATAATGTTGGAAAAAAAAAAAAAAGGGACCACAGCAGTACATTTTGATACAATTGTTTAAGCAATAGCCAATTTTCAGCTTTAAAGATAAAAGATAAACTAGTATCAGTAAGCTCAGAAAAAAACAGCCACAAGAAGAAAGCACTGACTGCAGTAGAAGAAAATGTAGATGAAAAGCCATAAGAAAAAGTAGTGTTTTCTCCACCTCTAAAGCAGTGTTTGGTGGGGAAAGAAGAAAATTTGTTAAATACCTTTTGATTCATGGCTTTTCGTCTTATAACTTTTTGATTCACAATCTTTAGATTCATAATTTTTCAATTTGTAATTTTCTGATTCATAACCCAACTTCATTAAAACAACTTGAAAAAGTTGAACTAAGAGTGATGAAAATGATGCCGCTGTATGTTTGGCCAGACGTAAAATTCTATTCATGTGGATAGATGCACCTCCTATTAAAAAAGTGTGAATACCAGTTATTTCCTTCCACAAGATTGACACTTATTCTCCACTGATCAAAAAAAAATCATCTTGTAAATTACTTGACCATATTAAATCAAAAAGATCATTTTAGTTAGAGAATTTTAACTCATACAAATGGTCCCGAAAGTTAAAATGAAATTTTTCTTAATGTTACATTTCAGCTGGGGAATATGAATGCTTAGAATATCCTGGCATGAATAAAAATTATGTGTAAGATTTATCAACACCAAGGATCTCATACTAACAAAACTGTAAAATATCATCCAGGATGAAACTATGTCATCTTAATAGACTCTCCTGCAAAGGACAAGTCCTGGTCTTCATTGGGTTCATTAAGTAGTAGTAAGAAAAGTAAAGCCTTCGCTCTTTCTATTGCACCTAAGGGTCCCTGGGCATTAGTCTGGGCATGCAGTTTTCTTTGACATTTTTAACACTGTGACATATTGAAAAGATCCACTGATTTCTGGTATTGATACCATTACTTATACACATTCAACAAAATTTAGGACATTCTATATGCAATATATTTCTACATGTGAAAGGGAAATTTTTTTAAAAATGAGAATTCCTGCTCTGGTGGAAAATATTGCATAATCCTATTTATATTCAAATTGTTAGAGCTCTTTATTCATCAGTTATTTTTTAGGATATAGAAAAATTTAAATTCCTTCAGTAAAAATTACTAATAGAGAGGATGCAGAGAAACACAAGATTGTTTATACTAATCAGTTCTCTTTGGTACTTCTGTTTAGATCAACATTTTCCCCCTAGTACAAGAAAATCAGGAGCATTTTTTAAAAAATCAAACATTCAATCAATAAACATGAATTTAGGTAGCTACCATGTACAAGGCATTGTGCTAAATGGTTCAGATAGCAAAGAAAGATTGGAATTAACCTCTGCTCTCAAAGAGTTTACATTCTCATGGTAGAAAAAAGGACGCATTATGCATATGTAAAATAAATATAAAGAATCAATTTTAAGAGATAGAACTATATGAACTAAATTAGTTCAAATTAAAGATGTTGACATCCAGGTTGACTAGATAAGAAACAGCTGTTAAATAGAACATACATGCCCCTGGTCGTTTCAGCTTCTTATATTGCACCACAACTAAATACAGCATTAAGTGTTGTTAATATTAGCCTTTATAACCAGAAATCGTATTGAAAGGTGAATTATTACCTAGGATACATACTTATCTCTCTTCCCTTGAATATCTCTCTTAGGAAAAAAAAACAAAAAAAAAAACAATGGCTTTATAAATCACAGCTTGCAAAAATCTAAGCTCTAAAGAGATGTTTCCTGCCCCATACACCCCCAAGAATATTAGATTAATCTTCTAGGCAACGCTACTATAAACCATATATAAGCACTATGTTAGTTTCTACTTTTATTAGCTTTAGCAGAATTTGCAGAAAACCAATATCAGAAAATTCTTTTTTTACTGTTTTTCGGTTACTAAAAGTATAATCTTCACATCTTCTCCTGATTCCATATTTTTGTCCATGATGTACTTAATAGACAAAAGGACCTCTTTCTCATTTATAAAGTGTTGAAAGTAGACTCTACAGATGACTTGATATTTCCTACCTCATTCTAAATTCCATCTCTCTGCCTATTAACATTCTTCCCTGTCGTCAAACCTCAGCTCAGGTATTATCTAATCCACAAACACATTCATTACCTAGAAATAACCTTCATTTCCTTGAATCTTTAAGATTACTATATTACTACCTCTTCTCTTGGAACTTAATCACATAAGCCACATGATTTGCAGGAAAAATTTTTTTGTTATATTCTGTCAAATCAATATTTTGTAAGGTATGGTGCTTTATAAGAAATTACAGAATCTCAAAATCAGAAAGGAACTTATATATAACTTCTTTTCAACAAGCATGGCTCTAAGTACTGAAGACAGAGACAAAACAAAGGGTTTTCTGCCTTTAAAGAGTATACTATCTTCTTCTTACTTGTCTGAATTATCTGGATTATTCCAATACCTTTAATAACAGGATTTTATTTTGGTGCTATTCTCCCTACCCAACCCCTATTTTTTTTTTTTTTTATTTAATAGCCTTTTATTTACAGGATATATACATGGGTAACTTTACAGGATTAACAATTGCCAAACCTCTTGTTCCAATTTTTCACCTCTTACCCCCCCCCCCCTCCCCTAGATGGCAGGATGACCAGTAGATCCAACCCCTATTCTAAACCATTCTTTATGACACTGCCAGACTATCTTATTTTATAGCTTTGATCAGTGCTTTTTATCTGTTCAAGAAAAAATCTTCATTGGCTCCTGCGTTTATCACTTAAGGCTGCCCAAATTCTGGCTCTGTTTTACCTTTTTGACCCTCATACATCTTTTACCTAATACTCTATGCTCAAGTCAAAATGAAAAACTCTTCTAGAATACAACTTTTGGAATGCCAACTTTTCTGGAATGCCAACTTTTGTTTATAATATTCCATTTACTTAGTATGTCTTATCCTTCCTGTCCTTCCTGCTGAATTCCTAACCATTTTCAAACATTCTCTCTTTTCAAGATCAACCTGTCCACCATCAACCAATCCAGGAAATTTCTTTTCCCCATCAGACTTCAAAACAGACTTCATGACACATCTCTTTAATGTACTTACATACTGTATCAGATTCCCCTATAAAAATTTAAATTCTTTAAATGCAAGAACCATATTTTAGCTACACATTTTAAGTGCACAATACAGAGGTTTATGCAGAGATAAATGAATGTTTGTTGTACCTAGAGAGAGAACTATGGAGAATGAGTATGGATCACAACATAGTATTTTCACTTTTTTTTGTTGCTTTCCTTCTCATTTTTTCCCTTTTTGATTTGATTTCTTGTGCAGCACAATAATTATGGAAACGTGTAGAAGAACTGCACATGATTAATAAATATTGGATTACTTATCATCTAAGAAAAGAGGTGAGAGGAAGAAAGGAAGAAAAAAAATTTGGAATACAAGTTTTTCAAGGGTGATTATTGAAAACTATCTATGCATATCTTTTGGAAAATAAAAAGCTTTATGAAAAAATAAGATAAATGTTTATTGAATTCAGAGTTCCTGAATAATCACCCTAATGTCTCCATCAACTAATCTCAATTTTGAGGCTTAATATTTAATTGTGTTTGCAAGTATTTTTATATCCTTCACTTATACTATACTATTTTCCATCCCTGCCTCCGAACACAAAAAGGTCTCATTTTCTGTGGCTTCTGACCAAGGGGCTGAACTGACTATAAATCAGAAAAACAAAACTAGGTTCAATTAATTTTCTATACAATGAATGCTATTTTGTTCCCATCTGTTAAAACAAATAAATTCTGATAATTTAACTGAGATGAAATGCCTTGATAATTTTCTTGGTGTTAAAAAAAACTGTTATTTTAAGCAAAAATAAAACTCAAGGGGAGACTGATGCTAAGGAATAACCGTATTTAAATCTTAAATTAAGATTCAATTCAGAAAACATTGTTAATGTCTGTTTGCAACATAAAAATAAAAAAATAGATGTTCCATCTAACATTTTACTTCCTCAACTACTTTTTCCTCACTCTTTTATTATATTACCAATGTAAGCAACAAGAATAAACAAAAATGGGTATTCTCATTTTGCCTACTGTGGTATAAGAATATAAGACAAGTCTTTTGAAGGTACACCCTAACTTTTCCAAACCTTAACAAGCAAGCACTTTCAACCTCTGGAAATCAAACTAAATTCATAAGAAATATGAAATGTGTGTGGTGTGTTTTGAATTTAAATCACTAACACTTAAGAATTAAAATGTTCTGACAAATATTTGAAGTTATTGTTCAAATAGTTCCTGGAAGACTGTTAGGAATTCAGAGTCTAGTGGATTGTAACAAAAGTGATAGTCACAGTATAGTCATAGACTCCCAGTAAAACAGTTTTTCCAAATATCCCACCTAAAGAGCCAAAGGGCAACCTCTCAGGCATAGCATTATAGAGGATTAGCCAAATAGATAATCCAACAGAACAGACTCCGAGTTATGTGACTCTACAATACTACAATACTCTCAGGCCTACAGAGAAATAGGTAGGTACAGACACAGCCTAGAGAAATGAAGGGTATTGACTTTCAAATAAACTAAATGTTTAGTTGACAGAAAGCATTCTCAAAGTACATAGAGGTAGGGTTCTTTGAGAATGTCCTTATAGATCTGCCAGTGACAAAAGTCTCTAGATTCACACTCCATTCTGAGGTGATATTTCTGGAATACCTCTGAATTTGAATTCAAGTGCATGTAAATAATGTTAGAATACTAATATCAACCTGGAAAATTAATACTTTCTTTTCCAATAATAAAAAGTCATCATAAATATAAATCATTTAAGTGTGGAAATATGTATAGAAGAATTGCACATGTTTAACATATATTGGATTGCTTCCCATCTAGGGAAAGGGTGAAGAGGAGGTAGGAAAAACTTTGAAACACAAGGTTTTGCAAGGGTAAGTGTTGAAAATTATCCATACATATGTTTTGAAAATAAAAAGCTTTAATTTAAATATATATAATAAATATTTACATAGCCCTCTCAAAGATCTAAATTCAGTAATTATCCCCATCTTTCTACCTATCCCACCAAACTTTCCTCTTGCTCTTACTCAAATACTCCTCAAACAGAACTGTAAGATTGGGGGTTTGATTCAGCAACAATATTTTTGCCTCCCTCTCCCACCACAATTTCCATAAAAGTTTTTTATTACAGAAAAAAATATTTAACTTTTTTTTTTTTGTCATTGAGGAAATTTCCCTTTTATCAGTAATTCAGATGATGCACCTATGGGGCACTAAGCAAGAAATACTGGTATAATATCCAATTTATTTTAATAAAGGCAGACTGAAAGTCACATTAAAAACGTTTTAAAGCAAGAATAGCTTTAAAATTCTATAGCAGGAATAATTTAAATAAAGACACAAAAATCAGTAGAATGAAATATTTTTACAAGGCTATCATCCTAATACTTTGCTTCAAAAAATTAGACTTACGTTTTTGACTCCCATCCCTAAAATAAATTCTTGAAGATGGCACGTGGGAAGTAGAGTAGGCTGTGAGGACATCCTTTCTCTCAGAAAGCATACTGCAATCACTGCATATATAACCATTGTTCAAGGTTGTATCTGTTTCTCCAGTTGCTAGGTCACCATTTCCCTGAATGACAGTTTTAGTCCCACCTAATTTTTTTAAACAATAGATTGAAATTGTTTATTTTAATTTGAATAAACCTAAAAAATAAATGTATTTTGAAGAAAGGAAAAAGCATAAACTAATTACCTTTAAGATCACCATCATCATCAAGACCTAAAAACAAAACACATTCTTACTGTTGAAAACAATGCAAATTAAAACATGTAAAGTAGCTCAGAAACAATTAAAAATTATTTTGAAAATAAAAAGCTTTAGGGGCAGCTACGTGGCACAGTGGATAGAGCACCAGCCCTGAAGTCAGGAGGAGCTGAGTTCAAATTTGGCCTCAGACACTTAACACCTCCTAGCTCTGTGACCCTGGGAAAGTCACTTAACCCCAATTGCCTCAGGAAAAAAAAATTAATAATAATGATTAAATTAAAAGCTTTAATTAAAAAAGAAACAATTAAAAATTAAAATTATATTGCATATTAAGCAACATTTAAAGCTTCCCCTCCAATTTTCTGAAGTTCCCAAAATGAAAATACTTTCAGCTACACACTTGCAATTACTATTTTTTATTACAATCAATTTAGGTGAGAAATATATATAATGAAAGCAATTTACTCTGATGAGAAATTTACAATAAGGATGTTCATCTGTCAAAGATATGGGAAGAAGAATAAGAAAACAAGGAATAAAATCATATAATTTCCTGCTTCCTCCATGTGACTATTGGGGAAAACTACATTAATTAGTAGCATATGCTGTTTTTGTTGCCTGGTAACCACTTTTGCGGCCTGAACAAACAGCACAGTGAAATAAGAATATCAACTCTTACCAAAATTAGCATATAATATTTTGGAAACTTATTCAAATATAAAAGTCATAAAGAGGCAAGCAACTTTTAAAGAAGCTAAAATAACAGAAATAGCTAATATCTATATTATCTCTTTAAGGTTTGAAAAATACTTTATATAGATATTATCTCATAAGATTAAAAAATTACTAGAACAAATTCATTTGTAAAATAACATATTTTATCAATATATATTACTATATGTGGTAAAAAAAAAAAATGCCACCACCTAAGAGGAAACCTTTTGAAATTCTTAATAAAAAAAAAAAAGCCCAATTTCTTTTTTTGAAAATCATTTCATTGACCCCATTTTGGGTTTTCTTGGCAAAGATACTGGAACAGGTTACCTTTTCCTTCTCCAGAAAAAAAGAGATAAATTACTTGTTCTGAGGCACAGAGCTAGAAAGTGTCTGAGGATGGATTTGAACTCAAGTCTTCCTAACTCTAAACCCAATGCTCTATCCACTGTGCTACCTAGTAACCATTAGATTAAAACTTAAAATTATGCTATTCAACTGAAATGATAAATTTGGCTTAGAAGGAAACACGTAATGATCTAGAAAAAAAATTTATCAAAGTCAAAGGGACATCAACTCTTGCTAAATAAAATAATTATCATTTTAAAATTTAAAATCTTTAAGTGATCCAAAAAATGTTCTAACAATAAACATTATTCAAATTCCCATGCTTAGTTTTATGAAAAATTATCTCAATAAAACTTTATTAAGCACTTACCACATGCTAGACACATGCTAAGAGTTGAGGATAGAAAAAGAGGCAAAAGACAGTACCTGACCTCAAGAAACTTACACTCTAATGAAGAAAACATGCAAACACATATTCAAACTAAATCATATACAAAATAAACAGATAATAAGAGGAAAGGCACTAGAATTAAAGGGACTGGGAAAAGATTCCTATAAAAGAAAGATTTTAGTTGAAATTTAAAGGAAACCAGGAAAGTCAGTAGATGGAGTTGAGGAGAGAAAGGATTCTAGGCATAGGGGCCAGCCAGAGTAAATGTTTTGAGCCAAGAGATGGATCAGAAAGTAAGGTGTAAGAAGACTGGAAAGGTAGGAGAGGGCTTTGAATATCAAGAGAATTTTTGATTTGATCCTAGAGGTGATAGAGAGCGATTAAGTTTATCAAGTAGGAAGGGACACGATCAGACTTGCACTTTAGGAAAAATCATTTTGATGGTTGAATGGAGAGACTGGAGTAGGAAAAGACTTAAGATAGATAGGTCCACCAATAAGCTATTGCTAACAGTCCAGGCTTCAGATGATCCACTGGAGGACCTGGACTAGCATAAAAACAGTATTAGAAGAGAGAAGGAAATATATGAAAGAGGTGAAATCAAGAAGCCTTGGCACTAGTTTGGATAGAGATGTGGGTAGAGAGAGGGTAGAAGTAGTGAAAGATAGTGAGGAGTTTCAGTTGTGAGCCTGAGAGACTGGCAGAATGCTGCTGCCATATACAGTAAAAGTAAAAAGTAAAAGTAAAAGTAGGAGGTAAAGAATATGAATTCTTTTTTGGACATGTTTAATTTGTCTACCAGATCTCCAGTTTGACATGTCTTGAAAGGCAATTGGAGATGCAAGATTGAAAATCAACACAAAGATTAAGGGAGATTTGAGAATCATCAATATAGAGATGGTAATTAAAACCATAGAAGCTGATAAGATCAGCAAATGAAATAGTATAGAGAGAGAAGAGAAAAAAGCTCAGGAAAGAATACTGAGAAACATTGTGATTTATTATCTCATTCTACGTAATCTTCTTTTCATTCATCAAAGAATTTTGAAGATTAAAAGTGAAGCCTGAAAAGGGACTTGTATGTGCAAGAACGTTTGTGGTAGCCCTCTTTGTAGTGGCCAGAAACTGGAAACTGAGTCGATGTCCATCAATTGGAGAATGGCTGAATAAATTGTGGTATATGAATATTATGAAATATTATTGTTTGGTAAGAAATGACCAGCAGGATGATTTCAGAAAGTCCTAGAGAGACCTACATGAACTGGTGCTGAGTGAAATGAGCAGAACCAGGAGATCATTATATATTTCTTTTTTTTTTTTTTTTAATTTAATAGCCTTTTATTTACAGGTTATATGTATGGGAAACTTTACAGCATTAAAAATTGCAAAACCTCTTGTTCCAATTTTTCACCTCTTACCCCCTCACTCCCTCCCCCAGATGGCAGGATGACCAGTAGATGTTAAATATATTAAAATATAAATTAGATACACAATAAGTATACATGACCAAACCGTTATTTTGCTGTACAAAAAGAATCAGACTCTGAAATATTGTACAATTAGCTTGTGAAGGAAATCAAAAATGCAGGTGGGCATAAATATAGGGATTGGGAATTCAATGTAATGGTTTTTAGTCATCTCCCAGAGTTCTTTCTCTGGGCGTAGTTGGTTCAGTTCATTACTGCTCCATTGGAAATGATTTGGTGATCAATATATATTTCAACAATGATACTATATGATGATCAATTCTGATAGGCGTGGTTCTCTTCAACAATGAGATGAACCAAATCAGTTTTAGTCATCTCCCAGAGTTCTTTCTCTGGGCGTAGCTGGTTCAGTTCATTACTGTTCCATTGGAAATGATTTGGTGATCAATATATATTTCAACAATGATACTATATGATGATCAATTCTGATAGGCGTGGTTCTCTTCAACAATGAGATGAACCAAATCAGTTCCAATAGAGCAGTAATGAATTGAACCAGCTACATCCAGTGAAAAAACTCTGGGAAATGAGTGTGCACCACTACATAGAATTCCCAATCCCTCTGTTTTTGTCTGCCTGCATTTTTGATTTCCTTCACAGGCTAATTGTACACCATTTCAAAGTCCGGTTCTTCTTGTGCAGCAAAATAACTGTATGGACATGTATACATATATTGTATTTAATTTATACTTTAACATATTTAATATGTATTAGTCTACCTGCCATCTGGGGGAAGGGGTGGGGAGAAGGAGGGGAAAAGTTGGAACAAAAGGTTTTGCAATTGTTAATGCTGAAAAATTACCCATGTATATATCTTGCAAATAAAAAGCTATAATAAAAAAAAAGTGAGGCCCAAGTATAAAGAAAACTACTTTGTCATTGTAACCCTAAATAATTCTGCCATTATTGTAATAGTACAAACAACAAGTAGTATAACAAGCCTGAGATCACAATTCTTAGACAACCTCAATCTGCTAGATAGTACAAATAAAACTTATTTATTATTTTATCATTTTTAAGTAGTCCCTAATAACATCACTTTTCTATAGAAAAAAGGCAAATCATAAAATTACATATTTATGTCCATTGGGTCAAATCAGAAAGAGTCCCGAAGGATTACTGTGTTACCTATATAGTACAATTGCTTTCCAATGTCTCAGGAATTTTAAAACAAAAGTCCCTAAACTTTAATTTTCTTCTGTTTCATATAATAACTTCAAAGCTTTCTAGTATATCATATTAGATTAGCTAGTTTGATTTTTTTTGTCAAGTTTACTTAACGGTGATTTCTACAACACCATACTTAGAAAATACATCTCGTTATGAAATCCAATTATATTATTTAATTGTTCAGATAAAAACAAAAACAAATATTCCAAATACCCTGGGAAATTAAACACAGCAAAATGAAAGAGTGAAGTAGTAATCAAATTAGTATCTTTATATCCATAAGCAAATAATTTAAACTCAATGGTAATTGTTTCCCTAACTATAAAATAGAAAGTGATTGATATGTACCTTACTTCCTAAGAATAGCCCAAAAAAGTTATTAAAATGTAAATTACATAGGAACAGCTAGATTGCACAGTGGATAGAGCACCAGCTCTGGAGTCGGGAAAAACTGGGTTCAAATCTGGCCTCAGACACTTAATACTTCTTAGCTGTGTGACTTTGGGCAAATAACAACCCTAATTGCCTCATTTCCCCCTCCCCACAAAAAAAGAGTAAATGGCATAGTTTGAGCTTCTTACAAATTGGAGATACATTCAAAATAAATGCATAAACACACTTCACATAATTTATTCCAAAGGCAATAAAAAATACCTCTCATTAACTCACCCCAGAAATGGACAACTTTGGTCTGTTTACGAATTAAAGACTCATCCAGGACAGAGGATCTTAAAGACGTATCACTAGCATGACTATCAAAGGTACTCTGGCTGAGAAGGGAGGAGGAATTGGAAGTAGCTTTTCTTGTTGTATGATTTAGGGCCAAAGATTGTTTGTTTGTGTTTCTATGATGTTTTGATGTCCTATTCAAATAAAAATGAAAAAAAAAAAAGTAAACTTTCTCTGATAAATACAAAACGATCAAATTTTAATGATAAAGTTGATTATGATGCATAATGAACATAAATTCAAGAGTAACATTTTAAATAATTTGTGATGTGTTTTTTGTAAATTTATGTAATATACTTTTTATATTTCATCAAAACCAAGAAAGAAACTTCATATTATTTCCCAAGGACAAGCAAAATTTTCATTTATTTTACTGAATCAAGGTCAGATTGAACATCTGGAATATGCCTTTTTGCATTTACAATTCTCCATCAACTTTACAAAAGTGACTTCAAAGCTAAGTTTTTATGAAAATTTAATCTTATATAAGAAAAATGCCCAAGTTTCTAATCTGTGTCATTGAACACAATTTCCATATTAAAAGCTTCTTATGCACAGGCTCAAATTCTCAGTTATACTCCTATTCCCCAGCTGAGTCTCCCATCCTTCCAGAAAAGACAGAGAATTGTCAGACAATTCTTTCTATTATGTTAAATTTATCCAAAGCATTTAGTATACATGTTTAATTATCTTAAAGTTTTAACATTAAAAAGAGCATACTCTTTCTACCAAATTAATTATGGTAAGGCTACATAAGAAGACAATTTATAAACTTAATCCTCTCATAATTCATGAGAACAATTCAATATGAAACTTTAATTGCTGGTCTTTTTGAGTCTCTCTCCTATAAATGCCACTCACTTTTTTTCTCTTTCATCATCTTTGTTACTAAATATCTGTGGTAATAGATTACAATTCGGCTCGGAATAAGGTCAAAGCTACTGCCTTAATTCTTCTCAAAAGCATGAAAATCATCTTAGACTTTTTGATATAGCGATACGAAACAAGGCCATAAATTGCATGTATATGAAAATCACTAAACAATGTATTCATAGACCTTAATCTACCATGTGATCTTTAATGAATACAGAAACACACATTATAAAATCTATCTTAATTAGTAATATATAGAGCTGAACTGTAGCATGTTTGTTTTGGTAAGATCCCTTTTCCTTTCCATGACATTTGGTCAGACAGCTGAAGTTCAATTTTCATTAGACTGGATGAATAAAACTTTCTAAACCATGACTATTAGTACTATATCTGGAACTGTAGCTACTTTATTAGGTGGCAGCTGTCTCTTCAGCACTTTGAAACATAAGTTAATAGGACTTCAACTGAACAAAATGTCAATGCTTAATTTGGTAGAAGAGCAATAATGTTATAAATTCTAGAAATGGTTATCTGAATATTTCATCAACAATTTGCAACATAATATTAATGCTTAATAGGGGAAATTTGTTAAGATAAAGTTTTACACAGGATATAAATATATTGTGATTTTGAATAGTGAATAGTTTTTAAAAATCAAATGAAAAGAAGCAAAATGCTGCTTACTTTGAAATCTTGTCTTTGTGAGAAGCGTTTCTAGTATAGGAGTGAGTGTTTTCCACCTGACCATCATCATTGGTGTATGTTGTAGGGACCGAATGCAAGCTTCGACGTGATAGTCTTGGAAAATCAAACACAGGATCCAATTTATGTTCAGTCTCAAAATCCAGGGCATCTGAAGAATAGCTTGAACTACAATGAAAACAAACTCATCACGAGGTTATCAAGATTTAATGTCATTTGGTATAAAACTTAAAAATATTTACTGGAACAGATTACCCACATTTTTTGGCCAAAACATTTCTAAAACTACTTATCATTAATGGCAACTATAATTATTCTAATAAAAAATTTATTAAGCCCAAGATGGCTTGGCACATTAAAAAAGAACAGCACAGTTCTTGACCAAAAACTTCTCCTAACAACCTCTACATTTTAAAAACAAATGAACAATATATTTCCTATTGTGATAGCAAGAGTTCTTAAACATCTATGTATTTAACTCTAAAGCTAGGGGAAAAATTACTAAAGCAACTTAGTAAGATAAAAAGAATATTTCAAATGTTCATCCTGAAATATATATGTAATATATTTAATATTCATGTTGGGTTAAAAGAACTTATAGCACAAAACAGAATACTTTGCATACTATGTTTTTTTTTAGTTAGATTTAAGAATCAAAGGAACTAGGTTCAAATTCTGATTCTTCCCTTGCTATGTGTATCACTCTGAGTAATATTTTTTTTTGGGGTGGGGAGGGGCCTCGGTTTTCTCACCAATAAAATTAAATGTTGAAATATTTTTCTTAAGTACCATTTCACTTCTAAATCTATAATTCTAAACACAATCCAAGATAAAACCATATTTTTTTAAAAGCAGGATACTACAAAAAATACTAATATTAAAATAAAATTATTAGTACTAACCAAAGAAGTCTAATAAAGAAAATTTTCTCCAACAGGAATTACCAAACATTTGGTAGAGATATTTGTTTTAAACAAAATTAATACATAGTTATGTCTCTTCTTAAAAATTTTTAAATTAAATACTAAATAGTAAAAGAAAAAAATGCTATATGCACAACAGAAGAAAGAATTCAAAATATAAAGCAATAAATTTCCATTTCAAGAAAGCCTACATAAGTACTACACATTGTATTCAGAGCTGACCACCATTTCTTTGCTTCCTCATAGGTTTTCTTTTATTCTCTGCTGTGCATTTTTTCCCCCTTTTTTCTACCACAACTTCCAAGGCAGCTATAATTAAGTACATATGTAGTTACACACATGTATGTAAAATACATATATAGATATATACACAAATGTGTATATACACACAAAAACATATACATGTACATGTATATATACATATATATATACCTATATACTTATAATCATACACATATAATAAATATATACCTTCATAGGCATGTTATGTAAGAGTATACTATGCTTCCATAATTGTATAAATATGTATAATACATACAGTGGATTTACCATATACTTTAATATGTTTAACATATATTGGATTACTTGCCATCTAAGGGAGGGAGGAGGGAGAAGGAGGGAGAATTTGAAATATAAGGTTTGTAAGGGTGAATGATGAAAATCATATGCTTTGAAAATAAAAATCTTTAGTAAAACAAACAAAAAGGATAAACTATGCTTATTTGTCCTCTGTTTCTCTGAAGGTAGTTAATATCTTCCGTCAGAAGTCCAAGTCATTCCATATTTTTCTAACTTTACCTACTTATCATTTCCAACAGCACAGCAACATTCCAACCTTATGCTGTTTACTCTTTAAATAGTCTAAAACAATAATGATTAATATGATTGACAAATATAGTGGTTTCTTATTTTTTCTCTTTTGATTAATCTAACAGCTTTAATTTTGTCTAAGATCATGACTATTCCCTTACTTTTTTTACATAATAAATTCCACTCCTGATCTTTTATGTCTGAATATATCTATTATTTCCTATTCCTCCTGACTCCTCTGTTTTACTTCTACCCACTACCTTGTTTTACCCTCCCCAAAGATCCCTTCCTTATCCTCTCCCCCCACCTTTTCCCTTTGTCCTTTTGTTGCTATCTGAATTTAGAAGACTTTTATTACCTTCTACCAGCCATCCTTCCCCATCTAATTCCTCTCAGTTCTTCCTCTTTCAATTCATTTGTATAAGCTAATTAATGTTTTACGTGGTTTTGCTTTCCAGAATCACATCATTTTTGGCTCTACTCCAATCTTTGTTTCAAACTATTCAATTTCTAATGACAATCTTAGACATACAGTTTACATTTCCACATATAAAAAATAAAGTTTGTACTTACTGAGTCCCTTGTAATTAGTCTTTCATGTTTACCTTATATTTTTCTTGGATCTTGTATGTAAAAAAAAATCTTGAAAGTCTGGCAATTCATTGAATGTCCATTTTTCCCCCCATTCAGAATTATGTTTAACTTTGCTGGGCATATTTTTGATGTAACCCCAGTTCTTTTACTTTTTAAAATATAGCACCCCAAGATTTACAATCTTTTAATGTTACTGTTGTGAGGTCTTGTGTGATTCTAATTATAGTTACATCATATTTGATTTCTTTTTCTTGTCAATATTTTCTCCTTGATCTGGGGGTTCGGGAATTTAGTTATGATATTCCTCTAGGTTTTCTTTGTAAAATCTCCTTCAGGTGCTGATTAGCAGGGTTTTTTTCCTATTTCTACTTTCCCCTCTTGTTCTATCACTTTGGGACAATTTTCTTTTTTGTTCATACCTTTAAAATAGTCTGATGATTCTTTGTTTTCTTAATCTGTTTCTTCAGATTAGCTGTTTTTCTTATGAGATGTTTCACATTCTCTTCTATTTTTTCATTCTTTTAATTTTTTTCCCCTTAATCTCTCATTTCATTTTGACACTTCATGTGAGTCAAATCTCATTCCTCAGATTTGATTGTCCCAGGAAGACCAGTGTTTTGCCCCAAGTCTTGTCTATTTTTGCCACTCTATGTTCACCCTGTGGCACTATTTTGTCTTGTTTTTAGGGGAAATATAAAGAGCTTGGAATTTCCTAAACTATTCGACCATCTTCCCATAATCCTCCCTCCATAATTATGTCTTATAAGCATATGTACACATCATCTTCAGAACCAACCTCTTTAGCCTCAGCACAAGAATAACATCATAGAATCTCAAAGTGAGAAAACTTTTCAGATGTTACAAAATCCAAACAACACTTGGGTAGTAGTTCAACAGAGATTATGTAAGTATAACATAACATTATTTCCACAGAAAAATACACTCAGAATTTGAACAAGTGTACAAGCTTTCAAAACATAACACATTCTAAAAAGGAGACTATAGTCTCTATTGAATGACTGGGGGATGAAAAAGCAAAACAGAACATGTGAGATGTCTCAATTTTTAATTAGAAGGGAAAACTGACATGAAAGTATATTCATGGTTGTTTAGCAAACAATATAAAAGATTAAGAACATTAGCTAGAATAAGACTCAAACAGTAAAAACCTAATCTGGTCCTAAAATAGAATAAAACATTTTAATTTTGGTCTATTATCTTCATAAAGAATATTTAATTTTTAATTAAACTTCTATTTCCTGGCTTTTACATATTAGTCAAATGCAAAAATGTAAAAATATTTTTCTCTGAAAAACTATTCAAATAATTGTTTTATCTAATAAATACTGGAATTTTACCAACTGATGTGAAGTGCAATAACCACAAGCAACTGTTTGCCAAAAGACTAATTCAGGGAGGATTCTGGGAAGATGGCAGAGTAGGCTGGTAAATTTCAATCTCTCCTGATTTCCCCCACAAATAGAACAAATTTGAGCTGCAACACAAACATAGACTGGTGAAAAATCAAGAAGATTTGGGGCAGAAGTGGAAGTCCTTCTGATACAACCAGAGAAGATCTGAAGAAAAGACCCTGGGCTGGGGATTAACCAGTCTGAAGTGAAGACACCTCCCCAGCAAGTGGGGATCTCCCAGATTGGGTGGATGTGGTTGGAACTTCATTCAGCAAGAACCACAGAGACTTTCACCTCCCAGGTTGTTTGTAGAGTTAGGGGTTGAGTCTGGGAACACTGAAAGAACCTCCCTCCTCTGGCTGGGAAGTCAGACCCAGCAGTGCTGCTGAGCTATTGCCCTGGGTGAGAAAGAACCAGCAGGTGAATACAGAAGCATTGGGTAAAGAACACTGCTGACTGTAGGCACTTGCAGGAAGGTGGAGCTCTTGCTTTGGAGTTCCTCGTTAGAGTGGAGAGCTGAAGGGAAGCTTGAGGCACCATCCCCCTATCTTACAATTAGAGGCACTTACACTAATACCTCTTATTAAAAAAATAATAATAATAATCCGCAAAGAAGAAAGAACCTCACCACTGAAAATATATTATGGGAATGGGAAGACCAGGGTTCATTTCAAAGGAGAATACTTTAGTTAAAAAAAAAAAAAAAAGCTTCTACCTCGGCAAGAGTAACATGAAATGGCTTCCTGCCCAGTAAGAATTTATAGAACTTAAAAAAGAATTTTAAAATCAAATGAGAGATATTGAGGAAAAACTAAACATTTTAGTTTAAAAACATCCAAGAAAAACAAGAAGCTTATGAAAAAAAAGTTAACCAACTAGAAAAGGAAGTACAGAATCTCAAAAATAAAAATAATTCTTTGAAAATTAGAATTGGGCAAAGGGAAAGCCAGTGAAGCTATGAAAGACTAAGAAATAACAAAACAGATTATGAAGAATGAGAAAATAGGCTGTGGATGTGAATGTGAACGTGAAACATCTCATAAGAAAAATGACAGATCTGGAGAAATAGATCTAGAAAACAAGAATAATTGAACTGCCAGAAAATTCTGAACAAAAAGAGAACCATGACACAATAATGCAGGAAATAATTCAAGAAAATTTTCTTGGAGTGATAGAACACGAGGGGAAAGTAGAATAGAAAAAATCCATCCATCCATCACCACCTCAAAAGAGATACTGTGTGGAAAAGACACAGGAATATTATTACCAAATTTCAAAACTCTCAGAATCAAAGAGAAAATTTTGCAAGAAACAAGAAAAAAACAATTCAAATATGCTGGAGCTACAATCAGAATTATACAAGACTTATCAACATCTACAATAAAAGACCATAGGTCCTGGAATCATTATCTACCAACAATGAAAAGAACTAGGCCTGCGGCCAAAAAAATGTCATATTCAGCAAAGTTATTGATAATTTTGAATCATAAAAAAATGGACCTTCAACGAACCTGCAGATTTCCAGGACTTTCTGTCAACCAAACCTGAACTTAATAGAAAATTTAACATAAAAGAGTTAATATGAAAGATCAATTTTAAGGAACTTAACATTTAACTAACATTTAACTTAACTATTTAAACACAGACAAATTATTTATTTTTTTTTAACATAGAAAATATATACTCCATGTTTAAGATTCACATTAACAATAGGGTAGTTCAAAAGAAAGATTGGCAGAGGCAAAGTAAAAATAGTAATCATATTATACAAATAAGATACAGAATAAAAATAGACACAAGGCATTAGAGGTGGGGAAGAGGGTTCGTAGTTCTGAGAACCTATTCACATTGGGAATAGGTAACATAGGCAGCACTACATATATACTATGAAGGGTATAGCACCCTCCAAAAGAAACAGGGGGAGGAGAGATGGATGGATGGGGAAACAAAGGGTAAGGAAAGAAGACAAGGGAGGAATTCTTAGGTGGGGGGAGGTTAAGTAATAGCAAGGCAAGTTATGGAACTGAATTAAAGTGGCAGGAAGGATAGGGAAGACATGCATGTGGATGTGGGATGAGTGTGGATGTGAGTATGTGTATGCATTTATAAATCTATATATGTAAACATAATTATATCTTTTCTTAAATATAGCTTGCTGGGGGGGAATAAAAAGGAGGGAAAAGAATAAACACCGTGTACAGCAGAGAACCAAATTTATAAGGAAGTAAAGAAAAAAAATGGACATTCAAGAATATAATTTCTTCTCGTAATAATATATACACTTTCTTGATCTGGTAATTTGTTTTTAAATATTTTGAATCCTCCCTGATTCTGCTGGGCAAATGACAATGTTCTCTTTTGTTTTGCTTTATTTTGTTTTGTATTTCTTTCCCGTGTATCTTTTTCCTTATTATTTTTTCAAATAAAATAAATTTAAAAAAAAAAAAGGCAAACTCACCAACATATAAATGAAATCCTTCAGATATTTTTAGCTCTATCACCTCAAATTTATGAGAAAAGCAACTAAAAAAGTGCATGCTGTGTAGTTCAAATAAGGACACAGGTCAAATGATGGCAGAACTCTCAAGGTCTAATCAAATATCTTGTTTTATTGACTACTGTCTAATAAAAACAGGCAGTAGGTTATAGCTCTACATAGAGATTTTTATTTGCTATAACAACTTGACCTAGAGATAGATCTTACTTTAATACCAAATCAAATCTATAACTCAGATCAATCCATGAAAAAAAAATCAGAGGAATGTTTCTTCATCTATCTTACAAAGGGATTCATTAATTCTTGAAGGGTAAGTTATCCTAGAACATTTAAAATATGACTTGCTTTTATAAAAATTAAATTTATAAGGATTTTTAGAAATTCATCTATTTTTTAAAGTGAGGACATAAACAAAGATCAGTGAGGCACACAAACTTAACCATATAATTCTTTGATAATAAGTATTAGCCCAACATTCTAGGCTCTCCCAAGCTCTCAGGGTATCTATCCTCTTTTAACTTTCAATTGCATATTCAACTGGGCAAGTCCCAAACCTACTTACAACTATAACAAGGAAAAAGGAGAGTTAATTTTACAGAAACTTCAAAATGTTCATCTCTTAGGCAACCACAGAACACCAATGCTGTTTTTCTAACATAAACTTGATCAAAAAATTTTAAAAATAGTCTGAAATGAATGTCTTCACAACTAATAAATAAACATAAAAATTATAAAGACCAATCTTTAGTTATGTTCATTGTATAGAAAATAAAAACTGAGTTTAGTCATTCCACTATCAAAGACTATAATTCTGTTTATGCAAACAACACTGGTTGCCATGGAAAATGTGATGTCAATCAGAACTATGAATCAGATATAAAGTAATGTAAGAGAACTGAACTTAAGATAGTATTTTTTTCTAAATTTTCAAACAAAATTCGTCTAAAATGCCTTCCAAAGTTTTTTATAAATGTTAAATATCTTTATTCATTAGAGTAATAGTTCATAAGAACTTGTAATGAAAGCTGTATTTGTGAATATACATATAATTTAAAACATACTGCCCTTAAATTCAACCAAAACATTTTCTAAAAAATCAAGTTTTTAATCAGTTCAATACTGTTAATTTCCTATATGTATGTAATACGTACAATGTAGAATATTTATGACTGTAACCACATACACTCTTTTAAGTTTACAAAAAATCCAAAATTCTATTGAAAACAGATATAGTAGAACAAACATTAGTTTAGGAATTAGGGGGTTTTAATTCTAATTTCAGAACTACCATTAATTATCTTGGCAATTATCACTTTCACCTAGGCAAATAAGCTTCCATTTTCTTGTCTATAAAAAAGATTCCGTTAGAAAACCTAATTTGTAAGGTCGAGTTTGATCTTTCTAAAATTCTATGATTCACAATTATAGATTTTTTTTAAAAATCTACCTTTTTAAACCTATCAATTTTAGCATTTGAGGAAGACCATAAGATTTCATTGAAGTATAGAAATGCCAGTGTTCCTACAACTCAGGAGTCCATGAACTTGTTTTTTAAAGCTTAGGGTTAGGAGCAGCTAAATGACACAGTGGATAGAATACCAGCCCTGGAGTCAGGAGGACCCGAGTTCAAAACTCATCACAGACACCACTTACTAGCTGTGTATGACCATGGGTATGTAATTAATCCCACCACCAAAAAAAAAAAAAAAAAAAATATATATATATATATATATAAATTGCTTCTTTTATAATCCTATGTATTTTATGCACTTAAAATATTATTCTGAGGAGGTTCAAAAATTTCACCAAGATGCTAAAGGAATTCATGATATAAAAAAGGGTTAAGAATCCCTCCTCTAGACTGTGGGAACTGAATGTAGTTCACAATATAGCATTTTTACTCTTTTTGTTGTTGTTTGCTTGCATTTTTTTTTAAATTAAAGCTTTTTATTTACAAAGCATATGCATGGGTAACTTTTCCAACATTGACCCTTGCATAATCTTTTGTTCTAAATTTTCCCCTCCTTCCCCCCACCCTCTCCCCTAGCTGGCATGTTAATACATGTTAAATATTGCATTTTATTTTGCTTCTCTCTTTTTCTTGTGTAGCACGAAAATTGTATACATATATGCATATATTGGATTTAACATATATTTCTACCATGTTTAACATTAAAAAAAAATCCCTCTTCTAACTGATGCAGATGGACAACTGCTAAGCAACTGAAGAGTAATGGAAAGTTGCTAGGGGAAACAGGCAGGGCCATAGAGCCAAGTATGTGTCAAAGGCAGAACCTGTACTCCGGTCTTTCTGACTCAAAGACCAGATTCCTATGCACTGAGTAGCACCTCTTGAATTTTTAGTACAGAATGATTTAAATGACAACACACTAAAAAATAGAAAACTGATTATTTATTTTTAAAAGTGGGTTCCTAAAGCCTCTTCAAGTGATATTTGTTTTATATAGTTATTTTGTAGCTCACATTACCAAAACAACAAAAAACAATCTTTTAAAGATTTTTATTACATCAATACAATTAACTTATTGTCAAAGAATCATAATAGAACTGGAAGGACTATAAGAAGCCATTTAATTAAATACCCCAATTTTACAGATGAGAGATCTGATGATCCTATCACTACAAAGATTTTTTTTAATGTTAACAGTCATTTTGGGTGGAATCTTGGAATAACATTTCATTGGAATGGGCAATCACTGAGTCACTAGAAATCTTTTAGTTAAAAAATTTATGTTTACAAATCAACTTATTAGTAAATTAAATTTTCATGGTTACAATGTTTACATACTTTAAAAAAATGAAAAACACTGATATACATTTTACACTTAGAACAATGTGGATAACATCACAATCAAAAACCCAAACCATTTATACACACAAACACATATATACCCACAGTCACTCACCTGAGTCCATATGTGTAGCCAGTATTTTCTGGTACACTCTGAGGAGGAGTATATGTATGGAGACGTGAAAAATCCATGTTCAAGATTTCAAAATCATACTGGAGCAAATAAAAAAATAAGGACTTTTTAAAAATAACAAGATTTTAAAAATCATATAGCTTAATAGTAGTAGCTATATTAAAACATTTCTCATAGCTACACACTCTAGAATACTTCCTTTTAGTAGTTGCTTTTTGGTATTTATTCTATTTCCCTCTCAAAGATTACATATATATATATATTTTTTTTTTTAAAGTGCTGAATCCTATATATAAAGCTCCTAGATTTGTACAGTATATTTCAGAATATGAACTCATAAGAATTCTCCTAACACTTTGCATTCTCACTTTTCAAACTGTATAGTTTAAGAAGCTTTCAAAACATTATTAGATTGCAACTTCTTTCCTATAAGAACTAAAGAAAGCTAAAATCAATTTCTATTTTTAATAAGCATTATAACTGCTAGATAGCAAGAGCTTTCACCAAAACACAAACTATATAAATAAGCTTAAATTAGAATTAAATTGTTTCTTCACTCAAGTAAAAACTTAAAATATTAAATTCAAAATCAATTCCAGAAAGTATATTACCTATGTCTTTTAGACTGACTTAACAAATTCCCTTCTGAGTAAAAACATTTTACACACCCAGAAAACTACAACAACAATAAACAGCAAAGTGATGAGTCACCACATAGTTGAAAAATCTAATGAAGACAGAAAAAGAACAAAGAACCACCTTGTATAAAATGTCTGTGTATTAAAGAGTAAGTTTTTAAGAGTGTTCTGAGTTTTTTTATGAAATTGCTTTCTCTTTTAGGAGGGATTAAGGAATAAAGCCATTAATTTTGTTTTTCTCCTTATGAAAATTTAAGGGGTGTAGCCAATTTAAAAAATCTATCAGCTTAGTTAAGAAAGTAATTATACTTTTTAATTATACTTTTCTGCCTTCATATATTTCACATTTTTCAGTTCCTTTCCAGGAAGCCTCTGATTCCAACTGAGGTATACACTTTCAAAAAGGGTAACTGTTCCTTCCTTACTGGACATTTCAATAATATGTATTTTAATAATACTATTTTACTTATCTAATTTATAACTACAGTACTTTTGATGTAAATTGAGTTCTTCTGGGGAAAAAATGATGCAATCTTTGGGAGGGACCAGATACTCCCAAACCCTGGGAAAAGCATACTTTCCCAGACAAGCCCTTTCCAAATTAAATGGCTTCATTCAATTGGAGATCTTGGTCAAATCACCCTCTATTGATCTTTTAGGGGTGGCTTGGATCCCCCTTCAGGGAATTCCCAGACTCTGGGAAAATGTTTTCAAAATGATTTTGTCCAATTGGAGATCTCTGTCTGATGATCTTTTATTGATTAGCCCAAACAGCTCCCAGGCCCAGGCCAACATTTTGCCTATAAAACCAGGGGTCTGTTAAACACACTTTTGCCATATTCCTCATTAGGAATTTTGCCTACTAAGAAAGTCTCCTTCAATAAATCTCTCTTCTGCCACTCAGACTTTTCGGGTTTGCAAATTCTTTTGCATTGGACCTGCGCTAACCAGAGTAGATTCCCCATCTCAATTCTCACATCTCTTCACTACCACTAGCACTGCATCACCTTTATAATATAGCATACTTATTTATTAGTCTGTTCATTTGCCTCTATTTCCTTTTTTGTCTGTCCATACGATTAATTGATTTGTGCAATGGAACACAATAAAAGATTTTATATGAAAATGATGAAAAAATTTAGATTTGATTTATTTGTTGTAGTTTTTTGAGGCAACTGGGGTTAAGTGACTTGCCCAGGATTACAAAGCTAGTAAGTATTAAGTTTCTGTGACTGGACTTGAACTCAGATCTTCATGACTTCAAGGTTGGTGCTCTATCCACGTACCTCCAAAATTTGGATTTGAATGCAACAAATCACCTCTGGAAATCAAAAAGAAAATGGAAAATAAAATTCCCTAATTTTATGTACTTTTTAGCTTCATTACCAACCATAAGAAGCTTCATTAACACACATTTAATCAATTATAAAGTTCATTATTTCTTGCCACAGAACTAAACCCATATTAAACCACTTCCAAACATCTTATTCAGCAGCAATCTCATAAATGCTTGCAGACTAACTGCTGAGTGATATTTTAAGCATCCAAAAGATGCTGGACTGCATAACTTATTAACAATCATCCTTTGGATTAGGTAATCAATTTAGTGATCATCTCATATATTCAAATAATGGAAAAATAAAACATTCCTAACTTTTCTATTCCCAAATAATTACTGAATTTAAAATATATTCACTCAAAAGGAATAAATCCACCACCTACTACCACCATTCTATCTATATGTATTGTTATTTTTTCATTAATAACAACTTGACAAGAAAGTTTCATAACAATTACAAAACGAGTAACAGATTTTTAGAAATGTTTCATATGTAGTTAATACTATGCAATATCTGAAATTAAGATATAATAATATCTTATTATATAAAACAAGTCATGGAGGACTCTAGGTGCTTAAAAGACTTCCCCAATGATTCATTCAAGCACTTATTGAATTGAGCTTCTGTTCAATAAATACATTGAGTATTTCTAGACTTGGTTAATTGTTAGTTTTGACATTGATTATAGGTGTCAAAATACAAAGGCTATTTGCTAGTTACAATTAATCAAGTTTTTCCAGTAGATTGGCCCTAGTAATAAAAATTTAAAATCTGTAGAAAAAAAACTTTAGGCTACAAAAAGTCATGCCATATTTCTAATTTTCTCTTTAAAAAGTAAATTAACATATTGCTTTGATTATTTTTACATTTTTTTTGTATATTAAGGTCCTCAAAGGGAAAACATTTGAAATTTCAGTATAAGTAAAGGAATTAATTGTTACCATTATCAGCCTTTGGTATCAGCCCATTGAAACAAATACAACTTTGTCAAAGGCTTACTATGTGCAAAGAACTTAACAAATGGGGAAAAAAATTTCCTTCCTTGGAGAAGCTTGCTGGGAGTGTGAGGGTAAAGAGAGAGAAACAGATATAACTCATAAGTATGATACAGGATAATCTGAAGGTAGAGAGAATACAACTAAACTAGGGGAATCAGGAAAAGTTTCACACAAAAGGATAATAATTTTGAAGATGAGAATTCTGAAAGAGATGGAATCCATTATAGCAAGAGTCACCTTATACCTGGGGGAAAGTCTACCACTGAAGTTGGGTGAAACAAATTATACAGTTTGGCTAAAATGTATAGTGTATGAAAGACAGCATGTAATAATAGAAAGCTAGATAGATAGGCTGAAACTGGAGTGTCAAGGGATCTTGATATGTTAGGTTGAGGAGTTTATATTTGAACTAAAGAAAATTGGAAATCATTGAAAGTTTTTGAGCAGGCTAGTGATATAAACTGGCTTGTATCTTAGGAAGATAATTTTAGCAGCTTAATAAAAGCATGGAAGGATAGAGAAGGAAATAACTAGAAGCAAGAACAGTCAGAAGGTTATTACAATAAGCACAGATAAAAGTCAGGCAGGAAATAAGATGGTAGCTTGTGTGGGTTCCAAAAATTCCAGAATGCCTAATTTTAAAATAAATTCCAAATGGCAGGACTCATAGTTAATACTGGGCTGTAAATTGAGTTTCAAGTTATAGGTAAATTTTATCTAGCCCAATTTTAATGCAAGATAAAAATGAGTATCAATTGTTGATTCTAATGTGTTGGTATAACTTGGATCCTATAGCATATCATTACTGGCAAAACCAGTGGTAGACTTCTGGAAAGTTTTTTCATATTATAGCCAAGGATACTAAATGTAGTAAAAAGTGTATAAAAAAGATAAGCTGTTTGTTCATGTCTTCTATAAGCCAGCACTAAATTCTAACAAGTACCCAGGATAAGGAATCATAATGGCAATGATAAGAAATGTAGAAAGCAAACTAGGTTTGATAAATTTCCTGGATTCTTAAAATGTGTCTGCAGTAATTACAGTGATAATAGAGGGAAGGCAGGGAATCAGGTGATTCTTTAAACTCTATGAAAGATTAGTTGCTATTCTTCCTGTTATTCCCAATTTGCTTTTATAACCGTCGGTATTTATTTTGTTATAAACAATCCTTTCTTATTGCATGAGTTTCATGATATTTATTCTGCTAAATTAAGCTCCGCAGTCTCATTAGTTGCATTAAAGAGGAAATTAAGAAATAAAATTGATCTACTAAAATCCAAGAAAGGTAACAGAATGCTAATTCTGTAGCAGAAAATCCATTTAAAAATAAGCACTCCCTATGTTTAATTGTAAAACTCAAAATATATTTAGGAACCTTCTACCTTTTCTGAGATAAAGACTTTATCAATTCTATATGGCTCTGTATACTTATTGTGTATCTAAGTTATATTTTAATATATTTAACATCTACTGGTCATCCTGCCATTTAGGGGAGGGGGTGGGGGGGGTAAGAGGTGAAAAATTGGAACAAGAGGTTTGGCAATTGTTAATGCTGTAAAGTTACCCATGTATATATCCTGTAAATAAAAGGCTATTAAATTAAAAAAAAAAAATTCTATATGGCTCACTTGACAACTAGCTAAAAATCAGTGCATTATTTACAATGCAAAGTTTATTAGTACAAAAGGAACTGTGCTTATTTTAAATATTCAGAATCTAAGCAAAACTATGACAACAAGCTATTTTCTATAGCTCCTATATTTGAATTTAGGAACCTTCAGACCACTGTATCAGACCTTTGGTTTAACTGAAATGGGGGGAGGGTAGGGAGGATTGAGGGGGGAAGAGAAAAGAAAATACTGCTTTAATTATCACTTCTTTTGTTGTTGAGTTGTTTCAGTAACGTCCAACTCTGTGATCCCATTTGGAGTTTTCTTGGAGTTTCATACTGGAATGGTTTGCTATTTCCTTCTCCAGCTCATTTTACAAAGGAGGAAACTGAGGCAAATATAGTTAAGTGACTTGCCCAAGGTGGCTGAGGGTGGATTTGAACTCAGGTCTTCCTGACTACAGGCCCAGCCATTCTATCCCTGTGCTACTTAGTTATTATCTCTAGAGACCAAAAAATAATTTCTCTCCTAGAACTGCTACCATGGCTACTTCATCCAGAATGTAACAGAACTTTCTAAGATTGACCATCACAATTACCTTTTCAAAGGGATAAAGAGATGATGCTACTCAGAAACTCTTTTTCAGGAAATAGTAAATGATCAAAAATCGGTATACCTATCACAAGAAGCTACTAAGAGTCTCTGATTTTTCACTTTTCCTCTGGTATCTCGTAAACTCACTTCTTTATTACCTTGCACTTTCCTTCTCCCTTAAGAGGTCATAATGTAGAATTGATCTATTTTAAAATATTTTATTTAACTTGTGTTCCATGTTAATAATTATTTTAAAATTAAGTTACTTTAACTATCTGCCCCATTCTTTTCCCCTAAAATTAATCCTCTTCTTACTTTAATGGAAGAATTGATTTTTTTCCTCTGGATTACCAATGAACAAAAAGTAATAGATCCAGATTGTTTTGTAAGCATTGCTAGTCAACATGTTAAAGTAAATGAATTTCAACTTATTTTGTGATGCATTAGAATATTTGAAAATAAAAATACAGTTTGAATCTAATGATAGCCATTTAATTATTTTTGGAATATAACCATTGTTAATAAGCATGTTTAGAAAAAAAAAACCTACTGATCCCAGTTTCCATTTATATCACTGCTAATTAAAGGAGATAACGTAATATTATATCTTTGCCATTTGCATCCCACAGGGAAGGAAGCCATACTAGTCATAACCCATGACCTACACCCTAAAAATGACAAATATCAGAGAATACAGCTTATATTTACATCTAGTTTTCGGAGTTAAAATATTACATATCCTGAAAAACCTTCCAAACATCTTAAAGTATGAAGACTGTCCCAAGCCAGCAGTCTACACGGTGCTATGTCCAAATCAAGATATACAAACAGCAGTTCTACTCTCAGATCTTGATTCTATTTGTTTGAGACATACCGTACTGCTCATTTCATCCAACTTTTCTATTTTCTATAATAGTTTTTTGAAAAGTTATAAGTTGCATTGCTACAAAGAACTTAGATTTTACTATTTCTTTTTCTACATAGAATACAAAGTTTTATAATAATACATAACAATTTTATTTTTAAGTCTGAGAATGAATCCTTGCCCTACAATGAAAATAAGTAGCACAAATTTATCCTAAGCTTGATGCAGAAACATTTAATTTCCATATAAAAGAAGTTCTAGTCTGAGTAAAATCCTTTGCTAGTCTAGTTGATTTTTAAAGAGTTTCAGATTACTATTGCTGTCTGTAGCTGCTTAGCTCAGTTGATTAAAGACCAATGATACTGACACAGTATGATGGATTCATAGTTGTATTTGCACAAACTAGCCTCTCTCTGTTCCATTCTTAAATTTAGCTAGCCTCATCAAAGCATGTTTTATCTTTCACCACACAATCACTTTTGATAAATAAGTGGATGAAAGACAGGAACTTTATACTATTTTGGTTTCATAGCAAGATTAAAATTTAACATTTGCATCTTCTACCACAACTTACGAATTGTGCATCAGTAGTATCATTTTCATACACAAAAAAACATTACTGTTACAATAAACATAAAAGTTGCAAGAAAAAATGCATTTGGTCTCATCTAAGTTGTTTTATTGATACTTAGTACAGTTAATGTTAACAACCCCAAAAATAATTAACACAATACCAATAAATCAGTATGCTATTTCATTATTGACAGACAAATGTCAGTTTCAAACTCAAAGAATAAGTATTTTTAAAGAGTACTCAAGAATTTTATAGCATAATTTAAATTTTTCCTCTTGACTTTTAAGGTGGAATATACTAAGAGCTTTTCTTCTTCAAAAAGAATGATAAAAAAAAAAAAAAGATTGTTTAGTCATGGCTGAAAATGTCAATATAACAATTTTAATGTTTGTTTTGAAACCAAAATAACATATCACACACAATCTGAATGTTTTCTATTCAGATCTAAACACTGTTGAACTTAACAGTTTAAAAAATGATACACATCAAAGTATCCTCAAAATGACAAGTTATACAACCACATGTTTCAAGCCTACATTATAAACTAAAATAATTAAATGGGACCACAATAAATAAAATTTGGTATTTAACAGGTTATAGAATCAGGAAATCAGTTTTTAAGATATAATGGGAAAAAGCAATAAATATCTTATTTCAAAAATGACAAAGAACACAAATTTTCAACACTGTAAACAAACACTCTCCAGAAAATGATGGAATACTTCACCAAGCATTAAAAAGTTGCAATTTATTCAGAAGATCTAAGAACATTTAGGCTAGTCATAATAGGTCACTAATAACAAACTTCGTCACTTATTAAGTGGGGAAAAAAATAAAAGCAGATACACAGAGTTAAATTGAAACTGAACTTGCCAAAAATATATCTCAATTGGCCACTTTAGGTAACAGAGTAGTGCTCTAATAGTGCTCTAATAGCTTACTACTACAGCATATGTGAAAGCAAATAAAATGACCAAAAAGAAAATGGGTCTTATTTAAAACATGCCTAGAAAGCACCAAGATTAGTCTCTTTATTACAATTCAATATGACAATAAATATATCAAACCTCTTTATTCAAAGTTCCAGGGTCCACTTTTAGATCACCTGCTGAGAGCACTCTTACATATCATCATGATTATATTCCAAAAGTTTCGCAAGCACACAAACCGATTCTCCAAGAGGGAAGTTTGCAAGTTGACAGCACAATGTTTTCGCTTCCACACCAAAGAATCCTAAAATGGCTTCCCAGTCTCAACAAAGCCCGAAGCCAGGACTAATCTGATCCAGCCTCTCTAAGCATCAACTGTCAGTCAGACGGAGTCTTTAAACTTATTGGACAGTGCAGCTTTAGCCAGCCCACAGATATTTAACCCATTAATTTCCTCTTAAATTTGCCCAAAGTTTCACATGAATAAACTAGAATCTAATTTTAGTCATATAATTTAGGGAACAACGATAGCAGTTTCCATCAAATGAGCTTAATTTATATTTCCATTTCAAATATGATCATATATAAAATATAAAATCTAGTTCTTTTATATAAATTACACAACTGATTATAATTTTTAATAATTTAGAATTAAGATTATATTCTTTCCCCCTTTTAAACTTGTATTAAAGGCTAAATTAGCCACTTAAATTTTTTTTTCTAAAATGGAAAACAACTGCCCTTCAACTAACTAAATTAGATTTGATTTACATATAGAAGATATTTGAAGGAAGTAAAACAATGTTGGTTTAGAAAAAATGTTAATTTGTTTATTCTGTCAGAGAAAAACAAGAGATACTTATATAATACTTCAAGGTTTCCATTTGATTGTTATAACCCAATGAGCCTGATATGGACCGTAAGAATTACTATCACCATTTAATAGGTTAGGAAACAAACCTTAAGAGAGAAATGATTTATGTGACTTGTTAACAGTGTCATAGACAAAATTCAAAATCTTCTAGAATAAGTCTCATTCTTTTTACCTCTTCCATTATCACTTTTTCTCTCCAGGAAAATAGAAATGACCCTTAGAGACAAACTGATAATCTCCCACAATGAGTTAACCATTCAGAACCATATTCATGCTAGTTAAATTCCCCTTTTGAAGCATATGATTTGGAAATTTTTAGGTTCAGTCCATACAATGCACAAATCCAGACTTTTTCATATGAAGGAACAAGACAAAAAGAAAGGTGGGACATATTTACAAAGTATAAAAAGCTCCAAGTTATACTAGTTTTAAGGAAAAATAAAACTTATCTTAAACTAACTTAAACACATGCTTACATGTCCAAGTGATAAATTTCCTAAGATCTTTTCAGTAAAATCCCACTTCCTCTTACTGCAGGATTATTTAACTACAGTAAAATCAGAGCAGTCAAACAATATCCTCAATAACAGTAATATGCAATATGTCTATGTATATATATGTGTGTGTGTGTGCTCGCACGTGCGCGCTATGGAAAAATCCAGTACTAAAAATTTTATTGTATATGCTTCAGAACTAAATTGTTAAAAGAGATAAAAATCTTACCTTACCTTTACAAAACATTCTGGATTTTTTTTTTTTTTTTTAAGTATCATTCCCAGCTAAGATTGCCCCAGCAACATTTTTTTCAACAACAATGAATAAAAATGTACAATAATTTTCTGTGGTCCCTAGTCATTTAACAGTCTTTTTTTTTGGGGGGGGGGGGGGAGAATACCCAGTTGCATCTTCCCTAGTACCTAACACACTATTTTGTACATACTGTGATAAGCCAATAAAGTTAGAGACTATTAGAATACTGGATCAGGTTCTCCCTCAGATGAGACATATCTCAACTCTTCTATGACTCAATATAGCAGGAATTATACCATCAATGTAGGTTCAAAATTAAGAAAACTATAAGCATAAGCAACCATATCAGTAACAAAATCATGTTGTTATTAATCATGTAAATCATGTTTTTATGATTATCTTAAATAGAAGCATTAGAGGCTTTTGACAAAATACAACACCCACTCCTATTAAAAACATTAGAGAGCATGGGAATGGAGCTTACCTTAAAATAAATAATATATATCTAAAACCATCAGCAAGCATTATCTGTAATGGAAATAAACTACCAACATAATCAGGAATAAAGCAGAGGATGTCCATTATCACCTCCATTATTCAATACTGTATTAGAAATAGAAACCCTGAGGATCTTCCCCTCCCAGTTTATTTATTTAGAATTTTTTTTTTTTTTACTAGTTGAAAGAGGAGATTCTTTGCCTCAATTGCTACCTAGCCTTAATTAATGAATGGGTGTGGCCTCAGTCAACCTGAGATCTGTTGAAGACCTTACAGTAAAAAGACCAAGGTTGAGGGCAGCTAGTAGAGCACCAGCCCTGAAGTCAGGAGGACCTCAGTTCAAATCTGGTCTTAGACACTTAACACTTCACACTTCCTGGCTGTGTGATCCTAGGCAAATCACTTAAGGCCAAGGTCTCCCACTGCATTCAGGGTCATCCTGATCTATGTCTGGCCACTGGATCCAGATGACTTGGAGGGGAAAGTGAGGCAGGTGACCTTGTACAGCCCTTCCTCATTTAAATCAAATTCATTGCATGTCATGGTCTTCTTCAAGAATAAATGACTCAGTTTTGAAGAGGGGAAAAGTGAAAATTTTTCATCCTGAAGAGAATGTTACTAAACCTCTAGAAACTCAACTCACTAATGATTAGAGAAATGCAAATTAAGACAATTCTGAGATACCACTACACATGATACATTGTCATATTGGCTATGACAGGAAAAGATAATGAATGTTGGAGGGAGATGTAGGAAAACTGGGACACTGATGCATTGTTGGTGGAACTGTGAATGAATCCAACCATTCTGGAGAGCAATTTGGAACTGTACTCAAAAAGTTATCAAACTGTGCATATCTTTTGACCCAGCAGTGTTTCTACTGGAATTATATCCCAAAGAGATCTTAAAGGAGGGAAAGGGACCTCCACATGTGTAAAAATGTTTGTGGCAGCCCTCTTTGTAGTGGCAAGAAAATGGAAACTGAGTGGATGCCTATCGGTTGAAGAATGGCTGAATGGTATATGAATGTTATGGAATATTATTGTTCTGTAAGAAAGGACCAGCAGGATGATTTCAAAGAGGCCTGGAGAGATTTACATGAACTGACACTAAGTGAAATAAGCAGAACCAGGAGATCATTATACACAGCAACAAGAAGACTATACAACGATCAATTCTAATGGACGTGGCTCTCTTCAACAATGAGATGATTCAAACCAGTTCCACTTGTTCAGTGACAAAAAGAGCCACCTACACCCAGAAAGAGGACTGTGGGAATTGAGTGTGGAACACAACATAGCATTCTAATTCTTTCTGTTATTATTTGCTTGCATTGTTTTCTTTCTCAGTTTTTCTTTTTCTTTCTTCTTGATTTGATTTTTCTTGTGCAACAAGATAACTGTATAAATATATATACATATATTGGATCTAACATATATTTCAATATATTTAACATGTGTTAGACTACCTGCCATGTGGGGGGGGGGGGAATTTAGAACAAAAGGTTTTGCAAGGGTCAATGTTGGGAAAATTACCCATGCATATGTTCTGTAAATAAAAAGTTTAATAAAAAATAAAATAAATTTCTAGAAACTCTGCTAGGTTGGTCTTCTTTCGATTAGCCAGAATTTTGTGGAAACAATTCATAAAAATCAGTATAACAGCCTTCTCCATCAAAGACAAGCACTATATAAATGCCTATTCTCTTTCCCTCTTTTTTGATTGAACTCAACTCCAAGAAAATATCAAAATATTTATTGAAATTTATTTATTTATAAGCAGCCATTAATGCATAGAGATAATATCCAATCAGTTGTCCAATTTTGTCATTTCTACCTCCACATCTTATAAATTCCTTTCTCTCCATTTGCATACTCATTATTATGATTCAAACTCTCATCGAATCTCATCTGGACTCAAGAACTTTCTAACAATTTTCCCTGCCCCACAACCATCCCCACTCTAAACTATCCTCCACTTCCTTTGATCATGTCACAAACAGCTCCCTTATTTTATAAATGGCAGTAGCTCCCTGTTATCTTCAGAATCAAATATAAACTTCTGGTTGACATTTGCAGCTCTTCATAATCTTGTCCTGTTCTAACTTTCTAATCTTTTGAAATGATAACTCTATGAAATCTATAGTTGAACAATACTAATAGTCTACACAGCTTTATCACACACAACATTTCATCTTCCATCTTCCTATCTTCACACTGGATATTCTCCACACCTGGAATGCACTTCACTTCTGCCTCTTAAAACCCTTTTTGCTTCAAGGCTCAATTTAAAATGTTACCTTCCCATAAAAGTTGATGAGGTCACCAAGGCAGTAAATATAGAGAAAAGAAAAAAACCTAGGCCAGAGCTTTGGGGAATACTTACATTTAATCATCTAGATGATGAAATTGCAAAGGAGGAAAAACAGGATCGAACAGAGAATAGTGAGGAAAGTGTCAAGTAGAAGGAGAGGATGATGAACATCAAATGTAGCAGATCAGTCAAGAAGGAGGACTGAAAAAAGATCAATTTTGTAATTAAAAGATCACAAGTAATTATGGAAAGAATTTTTTCAGCCAATAATTGTTTCAGCAATAAGGCTGAAATGTAGATTGCAAAGGATTAAAAAGTGATTAAAAAAAAGAGAGAGAGAGAGAGAGAAGGTAGAGATAACTTTTTCAGGAGTTTGGTTGATAAAGGAAAAATAACTTCGCACTTCTCATTTTGGCTAATGACAGGAAAAGATAATGATAAATGTTGGAGGGGATTTGGAAAAACTGAAACACTAATACATTGTTGGTGGAGTTGTGAACTGATCCAACCATTCTGGAATACAATTTGGAATTATGCCCAAAAGTCTATAAAATGATGCATCCACTTTGATCCTGGAGTGTCTCTACTGGGCCTGTATTCCAAAGAGCTCATAAAAAAGGGAAAAGGACCCACATGTGCAAAAATGTTTATAGCAGCCCTTTCTGTAGTGGCAAGGAAATGGAACATCAGTTGGGGAATGCATGAAT
The DNA here is from genome assembly GCF_902635505.1 of Sarcophilus harrisii. Taxonomy (NCBI): domain Eukaryota; kingdom Metazoa; phylum Chordata; class Mammalia; order Dasyuromorphia; family Dasyuridae; genus Sarcophilus; species Sarcophilus harrisii. Next base: position 264,307,163 of record NC_045426.1, read on the forward strand.
AAATATAGTATGAGAAAGTATGGAATGAATGTTTGAATGTAGTAGAATAAGAAATGTAAGCAGGCTGATTTCAGAAAAACCATGGAAAGACTTACACAAACTGATGCTTAGTGAAGTAAGTAGAACCAAGAGAACATTGTACACAGCAACAAAATTAAATGATGACCAATTGTGATGGACTTGGCTCTTTTCAATGAAGCTATTCAAGGCAATTCAATGGAAAGATCCATTTACATTCAGAAAGAATTATGAAGACTGAACGTGGATCAAAGCATTTTATTGTTGTTGTTTACTTGAATTTTTTCTTTGTGTTTTCTTTTTACCCTTTTGATCTGATTTTTCTTGCATAGATGACAAATATGGGAATATGTTTAGAAAAATTGCACATATTTAACCTTTATTAGATTGCTTGTTTTATAGGGGAGAAGGAAAGGGAGAGGAAGGGAGAAAAAATTTTGAACACAAAGTGTTGCAAAAGTGAATGTTGAAAACTTTCTTTGCAATGTTTTTGGAAAAAAAAATTATAAAAAAAGAGAAAGGGCACCAGGCCTGAAGTCAGGAGGACCTGAATTCAAATCAGGTCTCAAACACTTATACTTCCCAGCTGTGTGATCCTGGGCAAGTCACTTAACCCCAATTGCCTCAACAACAACAACAAATAAAATAAAATAAATTAAAAAGACAAAGGGCATTTTTTTCCTTTTTGATTTGATTTTTCTTGTTCAGCAAGATAATTTATATGCATATATTGGATTTAACATATTTTTACCATGTTTAACATATATTTGATTACTTGCTATCTAGGAGAGGGGATGAGGAAAGAGCGGGATGGAATTGGAACACAAGGTTTTGCAAAGGTTAATGTTGAAAAATTATCCATGCATATCTTTTGAAAATTAAAAACCTTTAATTAAAAAAAAAAGAGACAGGGAAGAAAGATATAGGATGACAGCTTTAGGGAATGGTAGAGTCTAATGAAAATTTTTTCAAGGATCAGGGAGCCATGGATTTGTTTTAAGATAATAAGGAAGTCATGTGTAAAAAAGGCAAGGCTAAAGATTAGAAAGAAGACATGATTTTATGATATAATCTATTAAAGGGACAAGTTCAAGAACAGGAAGGGGTTGATCTTGGCAAGGAAAAAAGCTACCTAAATGTCAGACTGATAGAAAATAAAAAGAACCTGAAGATGGCACCAAGGGATGCTAAAATTAAAAAAAAAAAAAAAAAAAAAAAAGATAAGAGAGATGTTTGCAAATGGCTTCAATTTTCTCAGTAAAGAGGCAAGGTCCTTAGCAGAGAAAGAGAGTAGAGGGGAGTGTAGGAGACATGAAGAGAGGAAATTTAGAAAAGACTTTGTGGTAAAGTGAGACAGGGAATCAATTAAGGAAATATAAAAGGATATAGAACTAATTTTTCCAATGACAGGCATAATCATGCCATTCTACTGCCATCTTACTGCTCAAAACTCTTGTTTGTTTCTTTTAAGGAAGATTTCCACTACATAGAATGGATCCAGTGGTAAACTTATAGGAGGAATGGACAAGAATTACATAAAATGGATAAGAGTTGTAGAAGCTGGGTAAAGCTCTATGGGATCCCAAATCCATTTGAAGATTTTTTTTTCTTAAAAAGTAGCAACTCTTGCCCTCAGAACAGAAGAAACCAATTCTATTTTATTCCTAGACCTTGGGTTCCAAAGATTCCCAACTCCGACGCCAAAGATTCTCATCCCCATGCTCTTTAGAATGAGGAACAAATTCACTCTTGCTATCTAACTTCCATGGGCTTTATTGGTGATGTTGTCATTAAGTTGTTTCACTCCTGTCTGGTTCTTTGAGACTTCATTTGGGATTTTCTAAGCAAAGCTACTTGTAATATTCTCTCTAAAATGTAATGTTCTCTTGGGGTTTTCTTGGGGTCTCTGGAGGCAGCCTTTCTTTCAGTTCAGTAATCACAATAAGTGCAGCCAGGGATTAAGGTCCAAATCCTTTATTTTCTCCTTTCCTATGGCCCAGTTAGCTTTCTTACTTTATTATCTCCTTCCTGGAGCTGGGCAGCTTTCTGGAGAGCCTTTCAGTCTCGTCTTGGTTCCAAGAGCTTGAGCTCCCACCTGCTTTCTCTGGCTTCTGAATCTCCCCAACTAAATCCTAGCTGAGGCTCCGAGTTTATATGCCCCACACTGAGTACAAACCAATCATTATATCACTAGGAAACCATTATTTGTTATAGGATTAAATCAATGCTCAACTAGATTTAACCATTTTCTCCTTGATTCCATTTAGTAACTTGTTTCAAGTTCTGGCCCATAACATCTCCTTGTAGGGTTAAATCAATAATACTGAACCATGCTAAATTAGATAACTATTGTCTCTATCAATTCCACTGACTTAGTACCTTGTAAGAATCCTTTGTTTCAAGTTCAGAGTTCTGGTCCATAACAGCTACAGGAGTGCTTTACTATTCCCTTCTCCAGATCATTTTACAGAGCAAGAAACTATGCTAGAAACTATATGTTCTGATTTGAACTGGTCTTGTCTTTAGGCCCAGCACTCTACCTATTTTTCCAGTCTTATTACACATTACTCCTTTTCACACACACTATGGTCCAGGCAAACTCCCTTTCTTACTCTTCCTCACTTGCTTTTGCAATGTCTATCACCCCATTCCTGAATGTACTCCCATTGTTCCATCCCCTCTTATTTTCCTTAGTTTCCTTTGATTCTCACTTCTGACACCACTTTCTACATGAAGCCTTTTCTGAACTTCCTAATCATTGGTTCTTCATTGCCTTCATTTACTCTCTCCTGAATCATCTCATCCTTTTTTTTATTGAACACTATCTATCACTCAATCCAAACTCCTCAGTCTGACACTCAAGGTCCTTTCACAATCTGGTTCCAAATTATCCTTCCCGTCTTCCCTCATCTTAGTTTCCATTATGTACCCTTGAATAAAATACAAAAGACTTGGGTTGTAGCCCAAGGTCGATCACTAACAGTCAGTTGTATGACTTTTGAGTAAACACACACTTAGGGAAGTTAAACTTAAGACATAAGCACTGATACACAGGAATTACCTTTGGGAAGTGACATTTGGAAATTCTACACTCGGGGCATCTGGTAAGCTATATGGCACTAGTTTCTATGCTAATTAAGCCATTGGTGATATTAAACTGGCCAAAGTCATTCTACAGTAGCAAGGTGAAGTGCTTGGCAAATACAAGGTAGACAAAAGATAAGTCAGTATTACATAAACTCCAAAATGTTTTCATAACAATCCTGTGAGAAAAGAAACAAGAATGTTACACCCATTTTATGGATGAGGATATTGAGGTCCAAAGAGTAAAGTAATTTACCCATGGTCCCCATAGCTAGTGGCAAAGCAAGAACTTAAAGTTGATCTTCTGACTATATAAGCACTGTTCATCTCATCACATAAGTGTTGTCTCTCTTCCCAGAAACAGGGAGCATAAGAATTAGAAGCAGGAAAACCTAAATTCACATCTCTAACATTTCCTGTATAAATGACTTAGTCTTCTGAGTTAAAGGGAGATAATAATATCTGTAGTACTTTTTTCATAGGTTGTCATTAGACTCTGAGATAATATTTATAAAGCCTTTTGCAAGCTTTAAAATATAAATTATATTTTGCATAATACATAAACATATTATATAATAAAATATATATTATTATACAATTATTATTATCTCTGACAAGTGGTCAAACATGTGATTTGACCTTAGGGACTTTTAAATCTAGCCCCCTTATCTGTGATTACTCAAAGAATCATTATTTGGAGAGGATTACAAGAGTCACGGTATGTGTGTAGAATCATAGCTCTAAAGTTGGAAGATGCCTCCAACGATCAAGTCCAATCCTCTCAATTTAAAGAAGAAAAACAGGGTTGGAGAGGTTAAAGTGAGTAGCTAAAATCACATAGGTAGTAAGGGAAGATTTGAATCCATGTCCTGTAATTTCAGAGCCAGTGATCTTTGGATTGTTCCACGTGTTATATGTTCTCAGTAAAAGGGTCACAAAATTGCCATTTAACACATATGCCCTGGGTTGTGGAAGCAAAGACTATTACTTCAGTACAAGTAGATCAACAGCAAGGGAATTGTTCAGTGATCAAGAAAGCCCCTGAAGACTTCATACACATATTCCATGTCTGAGGCTATTACAGGCATTCCTCCCAAAGGAGCAAATACACTGCCTAGACCTCTAATGATTTCTTTGTTCTCTGACTTCTCAGTACTTTACTTCTAGCTCTCCAATACCTGTATTTTAGACTATAGTTATTGTTATTTATGATTGTGTCTTAACTTTCAAGGATATATTTGTCTTTTTGTACTTCCATTAGTCATCATGCATGGTTTCACGTGTAGGCCTTTAATAAATATTTGCCAAAGAAAGTGATCTGTTTGGAACATTTTGAATAAAAAAAAACTTTTTTGAATTTATCTTAAGAACTACTTGTCCAATTTGGAATTATGCACAAAGGACTATCAAACTGTGCATACCATTTGATGTAGCAGTGTCTCTACTGGCTCTGTATCTAAAAGAGATCATAAAAAAGGAAAAAGAACCCACATGTGCAAAAATATTTGTATCAGCCCTTTTTGTAGTGGCAAGAAACTGGAAACTGAGTGGATAACCATCAGTTGGAGAATGGCTGAATGAGTTCTGATACATGCATGTTATCAAATATTATTATTCTATAAGAAACAATCATCAGGATGATTTCTGAAAAGCCTGGAGATTTCCTACATGAACTGATGCAAAGTGAAGTGAGTAGAACTAAGAGAACATTGTACACAGCAACAAGAAAATTAAGTGATGATCAACTGTGATGGACTTGGCTCTTTTCAACAAGTCTATTGGCCAATTCCAATAGACTTGTGATGGAGACAACCATCTGCATCCAGAAAGAGTATTGGGGGGATTGAATGTGGATCACACCATAATATTTTCACCTTTTTTTTTTGTTTGCTTGCTTTTTTTCTTACTCAATTCCCCCCTTTTTTGATATGATTTTTCTTGTGCAGCATGATAATTGTGGAAATGTTTAAAAGAATTGCACATGTTTATTAACCTATATTAGACTGCTTGCTGTCTAAGGGAAAGAGGGAGGTATGGAAGGAGGAAGAAAAATTTGGAACACAAGATTTTGCAAGGGTGAATGATGAAAACTACCTTTGCATATATTTTGAAGATAAAAAGCTATTATTAAAAAAAGAACTACTTGTCTGAGTTGATAAAATGCATATTATTAAGGTATATTATTTAGCACAAAATTCAAAAGCATTTAATATTTATTTAACTCAACTCTTCCCTTCCCTTTCAATAATCTATATAACAAAATTGTGAATATCAGGGGAAAAAATGCAACTTAATAAGCATGATTTACATATATTTAAAATACGGCAAAGCCAATTAATGAATCATTACTTAAATGCTGTAAGACAATTATAACATGGAAATAATTATGCCACAGGCAAACACTCTACCAGCATCTATCCATTACTAGCTTATACTAATAGCTCACACTTATCTAGTACTTTAAGGAATTTTCCCTATGGTGACCCTGTGACATGATTTTATTATCATCCCCACTTAAGAGATGAAGAGACCAGTTTACAGATGTTAACACAGACCTATTATCCAACAGGGCCAGAAGTCCAGTACTCTTTCTATTCCATTTTCTGTACACAAGTTTGTAGCAGTAGACCCTGACACAGGGAACAAATAAAAGACTGGCTTCAATTTGTCACTATTATTACTACCATAATCTAGTGATTTCATAGGAAATTTAAAAATATACATATATATATATATATATATATATATATATATATCTTATTTTCCTTTAACTACATGTAAAGACAATTTTTAACATTCATTTTAAAAACATTTTGAATTCCAAATTTTTTCCCTTCCTCCCTCCCTTACTTCTGCCCTCCTGAGAAAGTGCTTATAGTTGCATTCAGACTTAGTTGTTTCTTTAGAGGTGGATAAATTTTTTCATCATGGTCCTTTAGAACTATCGTGGATCACTGTATTGTTGAGAATAGTCAAGTCATTCACAGATGATCATACAGTATTGCTGCTACTGTGTACAATGTTCTCCTAGTTCTACTTACTTCACTTTGCATCAATTCATTCTAAGTCTTTACAGGCTTTTCTGAAACCAGATCGCTCACCAATCTTTATAGCATAGTAATATTCCATTATGATCATATACCACAACTTGTTCAGCTATTCTCTGATAGGTACCTCCCACCTTTTTAAAAAAAACATTTCTTTGGAATACAGACCTAGTAGCAATATTGCTGGATCAAAGGGTATGCATAGTTTTATAACCCTTTGGACAAAATTCTTCATAACCGCCTTAGTATCAGGATAATAATAAGCAATAAAAATAATAACAACTCATATTTATATAGGCTTTAAGTTCCGCAAACTTCTTAATGATTCACCCAGAATCACACAAGGCAAAACCTTGGCTCCAGAAGTCACTTTGCTTAAGTTTTGATTCCTACTGCTTCAGCAAGTAAGTAAATAGTATAAAGATGCCCTGTATTAAATTAATCTCTTTAATAACAATATGTTAAATATTGCTAACAATATGTACTGTTAGCAATATTGTTGTTAAAGAAAATTTAAAAAAGATAATAAACTCTGAAAGACTTAGGAACTCTGACTGAAACAAAGACAAAACCACAATTCCAAAGGACTCTTGGTAAAACATACCACCCATCTCCAGATAGAAAGATTATGGATTCACGCTGCAGATTTTTAAGTATACTTTCTTTTTTTTTTCATTCTACCCACCTTCTATTTCCCCACAATTTGGTTATTGTGGCAATTTATTTTTCATGACTGCATATCTGTAATAGGTTGTGTTTTTCTTGCCTTCTCAATTGGGGGAGGAGGTGGAAAATTCAGCATTAAAAATAAACTCAAAAAGAAAGAAGACAGAAAAATAAGAAGAACCCTTTTAGTAAACGATTCTACACATACTTTTGCTAAATTACCTAGGAAGAATTCCATGACTTTGCCAAGTTACAAAGTAGCCATATGCCCAGAATAAGGCTCCCAAGTGAATTCAAGATCATGAAAGAATAGCTCTATTTCAAGTCCACAGTACCACCCTCAGCATGGTCTATCATAGAAATATACAAAAATCCTGATGTCGTACAATAGGCATTTAGACTGCAACAATTCCTGTTTCACCAGCCACACAACTCCCTGATTCACTGCTATCAAACCCTGAATAAGGATATGTAATGCTAGTATTTATTTTAACATGCCACAAATCTGGTATACTTTCAAAAGAGTGTGACACACAGAAGTTTCATCTCCATTTTCTATTCTACACTTCAGCCAATTTGAACTTCTGGGAATTCTCCTGACAATGCCCTTTGACCATATGACAGAATAAATCTTACCAGTTTTTTAAAAGTTAGTCCAACTGCCTCTATTTCCATGCTTTTCTTGATCTACCCAGTACAAAGTTATCTCTGCTATCTGCGAACTCCAAGGGTACTTTGAGGTAAGTAAAAAGGGAATTGGAGGTAAGTAACAGAAGAGAACAGGATAGAAATTAGTGACATCTTGCAGAATGAAAAAGATAAGGATTTTAAGAAGGTCGGAAGAGAGGGAAACACATTCTAGGAAGGAGAGGTGCCTTACACAAATACATAGAGGTAAAGATTGATAATTAAATTCGAGTAAACAGTTAAGGAAATGTATAAAGAAAATTGTAAAATTAGATCAGATTTTAGAGGTACAGAATTCCAGATTTAGAGATAAAATCTAATTTCTAGATTTCCCAGAAGGTTCTAAAATATAATTTTATTTTGTATGTAAATTTTATTTTAAATATTGTAGTACTAATTAAATGAAGAACTGAAATGTATATAGTAGATTAAAGTGTCAAAGGCAGGAAAAAAAATTTCCAGGAGATCCTATAAGTTTAGAAAGCTAGGGTTAATATGTCTTCAATTCCACTGTGTTGAAACTATTATTCTTCATCATATTAAAGTATCTCCATTTTGGATGATTTAGTAGATTGGTGTCACAGAAATTACCTTTCCTTGATGTAACTGAAAGTGTCAGTGAACAACTTTGAAGGGTCTCCAAAATCTTCGAACCAGCTGAATGAAATAGGGTTAAGGGTTAGACCCTCCAGGACAAACTAACCAAAGTTGATAAATGGGCATTAGATATGTGATTTAATTGGCATAGAGAACTCCCAAAGATTAAACTCCTCCTAGCAATACAAGGGGGCATCATCTCTGCAATTAATTCTTAAGATCCATCTAAAACAATGAGCAGCTATGTGACTTGCCCAGTGTCACATAACCAGTATGTGGCAAGCAAGACATATCTAACTCTCAAACTACCTCTCAACCACTTGGATATCATTTCCATATCGAAAAACGGAATGGCAGTGCTTTCAATGAGGTATCGCTAAGGCAATGTTTGATTTTTAAGAGTTTTTAACTATAACCTTCCAAACTCTTTTTATTATTACATATTACAAAAATGATGGCAACTTTGTCATATAACAACTAGATGTTAACATTCTACCATTTGAAGGACCCTTGTTGGAATCTTTACAAAGTGTTAAGTCATTAGAATTGATAGAGACAATAATTATCTAATTTGGCATGGTTCAATATGATTGATTTGATCTTAGAAGGAGATATTTTGGGCCAGAACTTGAAACAAGGCACTAAGTACAACTGATAGAAACCATGCTTGTGTTCACACCTTTAGAGAGCTCATAAGTATCTAAGCACTCAATGGAGTTCACACGTTTGGGAGATTTCAGGTTTAGTATGAGATATCCAAATTCACACCTCCCTTAGGGCCAGAGAGTGCTCTGGGAGATAACCCAGAATCCCTCTTTCTCCAGAAGAAGGAGTTAACCTTTGGAAGATCATATGTGTACAGGAAGCTCTTAGAGCTGGAGAGAGTTACTTGGGAACATTCCCAGGGGTCAGAGAGGAGCACTCTGGGAGGAAGCCCACAAGCCCTATCTTCAAGGCAAGAGAGATTCATTGCATCTTCTACCTTGGTGCTGGTTGGAGCCGGAAGGACAAACCTTTGGATTTGGAGACATTCCGGCGGAGCTCTTAGAACCAAGCAGAGAGATAGGCCTGAGCTAACCGGGCTATATTGAAGGACACAATAAAAGATCTGAACTTTACCACCTGACTGTGTTTTGGAAAAAGAACACCAAGAGACCCTCATAAAATCTATCCTCTGAAAACTACCAGTTTCACTAGTAGCAAATTTATAAAGTGGAAGAACTGGGATATGCCAAGCAGACTGGGAATTGGGGAAGGAGGATGGGTGGGAGAAACGTCAAGATAATCATCTTTCCAGTACCTGAAGATCAGTCATGTAAAAGGACGAATCGGACCTGTTCCATTTGACTCCAAGAAGAGCAAAGGATGGATTGAGTTAGAAGAAAATTTAAATTTGAGGTTAAGGAAAAAATTAACATTAGAACTGCCAAACTAGAAAGACCTGTTTTTGGGAGGCAGTGGGTTTCCCGTGCTTGGAGTTATTCAAGTAGAGGCAGCTATGTCCCATTTGGGATGCTTTTCATCCCTGATGGGACGAATTGGCCTTCCGATTCTCAAATTTGGGGTTTCTATGAAACGTCTGCAGGCACGGCTACACGCCGCATCCAAGGACCACGACCAGGAAAGCAGAACCCGCCCCGCTCAGAGGCGCGCCTTCTGTTCTCGGTCTCCTGGCGAAGCACCATAAAATATTTACCGAGGGAGCTCCCGAGAGTGCAGGGCAGGGGGAGGGGTGTGCTAAGGTCTTCAGCAATACCCTCACTAGGAGGTAGGAAAGTAACAGCGGGGGACCAAGGAGGGAGGCTCCGGGAAGAGCAGCCTTCAAAAAATAAATTAAAAAATAAGAATAAATCGAAAAAACCCGCAGGGAGGTGTCCTCAGGATGCAGTTCCAGCCACGCCCAGCCACGCCTCGCGGCCGCACGTGGCCACCGCTTAACCCGCGATGCAAATCAGGACGGGGGAGGGGCACGCTCGTCCCTCCCCCCGCCCTCTCTCCCCGCCCCCCGCCCCCCCCCCCGCCCCCCACCCCCCCCTTCTTGTGGTCTCAGGCACGGAGGAGAGACGGGCCGAGGCCCGGGAGAGCGCTCCTCCGCTCGGCTGGGACTCAGTCCCTAGCCTCTCGGGGACCCGCCGGTGGCGCCAAGCCGGCGGGTGTTAGCGGCGGGGGCGGCGCCCGGGCCCAGCCCCGCCCCGAGCCGGCCTGCTCGTGTCCCTCCCCACCCGGGAGAGTGGAGGAGGGGAAAAACCTGCTCTATCCTCGCTGAGAGAGGGACCCAGGAGCCAGGGACGAGCCAGCGGTGGGGCCTCGCCCTTCCCGGGAGGAGGCGAAGAAAGCCGTAGGCCCCGGAGGAACCTCAGCCTCGTCTCTGTCCTAGGGGTCCGGCGGAAGGTGGGGGAATCAGGGGGAAGAAGATGGGCCCCGCGCTCGCGCGCGCCCACTGGGCACTCACCTGCTCTCGCGCCGCCGCCGCCGCCGCCGCCGCCCCGGTCTGAGCCTCCGCCTCCCCTGGAGGCTCGTGCAGATGCCGTCACGCCCAGCACGCGCCCCTGGCAACGTCACCTACACTCTTCCCCGCCCCCTCCTCTCTCTCTGGCACCTTCCCATCCTTCCGTCTCCCACCTCCAGACCAATCGGGCTCGCCCAGAAGCTATGCCGCGGGCGCGGGCCAATCTCTGGGCCGTGGGGAAACGCTCAGGGATCGTCCCGGGGATCGCTCCCTGAAACCCCACACGGACCGCTCGGCATCAATTCAAAATCGTCCTACCTGAGGGGGCGGGGCCTGGATGGGGCCAATCGGGAAACGCGCCGCGGTCGCTTTTCTTGGGAGAGCCTTAAACCCCGAACCCTGGGGCTGTTAGACGACTGGCGCTGAAGTTAGAGCCCTGCCCTTGGAGACTAAAACCGGAGTTAGGGTCTTCCTTCCCTCCTGCACTCCCTCCAATAAATTAGTTACCTTCTCTCCGCCAGTCTCCTTTTTCTTATTTTTTAAAATCCTAACTATCTCTAACAGAAAGTCTTTCTTGGCCCCTCTTAATTCCGGTGCCCTCCTTGCTAATTGTTTCCTATTTGACCAAGATATGGTCAAAATGAGTACATAATTTACATATAAAGGGTGATATGATACTCTTAAGCAAATGAAGAGAGTATGAAATAGATTATCTGTCAAATTTATGAATAAGGGAAGAATTTATGATCAAAGAAGATATAGAAAGCATTATAAAGTATAAAATAGATAACTTTTGATTTTATAAAATTAAGGTTTTTGCACGATAAAATCAATGGAGCCAAAATTATAAGGAAGGCAGCTAACTGGGTAGGGTGGATTTTTGTAGCAATTATCTCTGACAAAGGCCTTATTTCTCAAATATATAGAAAACTGAGTGAAATTTATAAAAATACAAGTCATTCTCCAAATAAACGATCACAGGATATGCTCAGACAGTTTTCAAAGGAATCAAAGCTGTCGAAAACATGTTCCAAATATTGATCAGAAAAATACAAATTAAAATAACTCTGAGGCACCACCTCACATCTAGCTGAGTGCATATAACATGACACAAAAAGAAAATGATAGATATTGAAGGAGATGTGGGAAAACTACTAATATACTTAGTGGTGCTGTGAACTAATCCGACAATTTCTGGTGAGATGTCCCCTTCAAAAGGGAAAAGGACCTATTTTACAAAAATATTTATGGCAGTTCTTTACTAATGGCTAAAAATTGGAAATCAAAGGGATGGCAATCAACTGGGGTATGGTTAAACAAGCTGTGGTTTGTAATGGAATATTATTGTGCTAAAAGAAATGACAAGCAGGATGATGAAAAGGAAAGACATGAACTGATGCATAGTGAAGTGAACAGAATCAGAACTATTCTATAGTAATAGCAATATTGTTTAATTAAGAGTTATGAATGATTTAGGTATTCTCAGCAATATAGTGATCCAAGACAATCCCAAAGGATTAATGATGAAACATGCTATCTACCTCCAGAGAAAGAACTGATATTGCTATTTTTCACTTTCATTTTTTCCTTCGCTCAAGTCTTCTACAAAATGACTAACATGGAAATGTTTTGCATAGTTACATAGATATAACATATCTGATAGCTTGTTATATATGTACAACTATGTTCCTCAGGGAGGGGTGAGGGAAAGGAGAAAAGAAAGGATAGAATTTTGCCCTCAAAAATTTAAATTAAAATGTTTTTTAAAATTTGGAAAAAATTATTTCCAATTTATCCTATATATAATTTGTATATATTTGTTTGAATATTGTCTTTCCCATTCAATTTTTAATACTCTGAGGGCAGAAGTTGTCTTTGACCTTTTATTATATCTCCAATACTTAGCACAATGCCTGGCACATAACAGGGACTTAGTAAATGTTTATTGAATGAATAAAATGGAACTTATAATAAAGACCTACCTCAGGGGATTGCTGTGAAAATCAAATGTGATAATATAGAACATAAAAGGCTTTGAGAACTATTCATCGCCCAGTGGAGAAGGGTTGGCAGGGAAGGTACATTATATAATACAGCATATTACTGGACATAATTATCCCTTCCACATTGAGATTTTTCCCCATCTCGTTTTCAATATATCCTGGGTCAACATGAAAAATTACATGGAAATGTTTGAAGAGTTTTTCAGAAGCCTAGGTGACACTTCAAGCCAGCAGATGACACAGAATATGTTTAGAAACTCCGAAATGCACAAAATACCTTTATAGCACTATGTGATATCAACCAAATTTTACAATAAGGTACTAAACACCCCATAATATAAAAAGAAAAAATTCAGATTCCTTCCCTAGGGCCAAAAAATTTTACGTGGATTTTCCAGTTGGGGTAGGGTGGGGTGGGGTAGGATAGGGGTGGGAGAAGGCAGGGGAACCTTGTCACTTAATACTGGAGAGATGGAAGGATTATTACTGTAGAGTTTTGATGTGGTTTCTCCCTCAGAACTTGGAGAGGTGAGAGGTGTAATTAATTGCAATTAACCTAAGATTGACTATGCATTGAATTCTTGTGACTATATTTACTATTGTTTACTGCTCAAAGAAAGGGATGTGACCTCAGGCAAGGGACTTCCTTTGTCTTGTAAACCTAGGCAGACTCTCTTCCTAAGAAATTTGGATTTCCCTTTTCCCTCCCTAAAGGGGGGAAGATACCCTAAAGACAAAGGATGTCAATCCTTGATATCCAAATCTCCCTTTGCCTTAAAGGGAACAAAATCAGAGGAAGAGGATGACTATGAAATTAAAGAAAATTTTTCTTAAGCAAGAAAGTAAAATTCTTGGGATGAGCAATCCTGATGGTTCAAGATTTGAGTATAAACAATAAGATAAAAGGGTGCTCCCCAAAACCAGAAAGCAAAATGTGTCAGTGTCCCATAAACAACCATTAAGGGAGTCTCTGAAGATAAGAATGACTCCAGAAGGTCCATAAATCATCAAATAACTCAGGGTCTGCTTCAAGACAGGTATGAGCTTTAATGAATCCAGAGTTGTGGATTTTCTGCAGACAGCTGGCTCTGGCAAAGAATTGTCAAGCTACTTTGAATCTTAGTTTAATATAACCAGTCTTCATCACCTATTGTTGGTTACCTGGATAACTGGGGAGCTCAAGCATTACCTGGATAATTGGGGAAGCCTGAAGTAGTCTAGGCCTCAAATTCTTCCCTTATAAAACATTTTTGTATACAGCTCATGTTTAACAGTAGTGACTGCTCTCATCATTTCACACCTGACTTACTGTAATATCCTGCTGGTGGGTCTGCTTGCCTCAAGTCTGTCCCTGCTTCGGTCCATCCTCCATTCAGCCACTAAGGCAATTTTTCTAAAGCACTTATCTTCCTCCCTACTCAAATTCCAGTTGTCCTCTGTTGACTCTAGAATCAAATAAAGAAATCTCTGCTTCACCAAGAGAACTTTGTACACAGCAACAAGATTACACAATGATCAGTTCTACTGGACGTGGCTCTTTTCAACAGTGAGATGAGTTCCAATGGTCTTGTGATGGAGAGAGCCATCTGTACCCAAAGAGAGGACTGTGGGGATGGGGCATGGATCACACCTAATATTTTCACTTTTTTGTTGTGGTTTGCTTGCATTTTGTTTTCTTTCTCTTTTTTTTTCTTTTTGATCGGATATTTTTGCACAGCATGATAATTGTAGAACTATGTATAGAAGAATTACACATGTTTAACATATATTGGATTACTTGCCTTCTAGGGGAGAGGAGGGGGGGAATAGAGGGAGAGAAAAATTTGGAACACAAGATTTTACAAGGGTGAATGTTGAAAACTCTTTATGCATATGTTTTGAAAATAAAAAGCTTTATTTAAAAAAAAAAAAAAAAAGCTCTACCTGATGTACCTTTTCAATCTTACAGCTTATTTCCTATAACATATTCTTTGACTGTACAAGACACTCCATCTCTCTGTTCTGGACATTTTCTCTGGCCATTTCAAATACCTGAGGCATTCTCCCTTTTCTGCCCTGACTATTAATCTCCATGACTTTTTAAAGTTCTAACTAAAATCCCTTCTTGTCCTGAAAGCCTTCTTCAACACCTTTTAATTTTAGTGCTTTCATTCAGTTGATTATTTCCTATTTAGTTTTCTCTATGTATATTTGTTTGCATGTTGTCTATCTCATTAGATTGTAAGCTTCTTGAGGATAGGAATTGTGCCCCCCTCCGACCTTTTTCTTTTATCCCCAGATCTATTTGTTATAAAGTAGATCCTTAATAAACTTTTATTGATTGATAAGGAAAAAAGTCCTTAAAGGCAGAGCACTTCTCTTTTTTAAAATGTGTATCCCTAAGTGCCTGGGTATAGATAGTACTCTTAATAAGCCCTTAACATTGTAAATTCTTTATAATTACTTAATGATTGATTAAAGTATATATATATATATATATATCCTTTATGTATATATATATATATATATATATATATAGAGAGAGAGAGAGAGAGAGAGAGAGAGAGAGAGAGAGATTGGAATAGAGCTTCAAGATTCTCCTAAACTCTTTTATTAAGTGATTATTAGGTATCAAACACTATGTTAAACTGGAAATACTTACAAGAAAAGGCAAAAAACATAGTCCCTGACTGAATAAAATTCATATTCTATTGGAGAAAGAATACAAATAACTATATACCTTAGGCAATTTAAACAGAGTATTGTTGTCCAGTTGTGTCTAACTTGCTGAGCCCTTTGGGGTTTTCTTGGCAAAGATGTTGGTGTGGTTTGCCATTTCCCTTTCCAGCTCATTTTACAGAGAAGGAAACTGAGGCAAATAGGGTGAAGTGACATCCAAGATCAAACAATTAGTAAATGTCTGAAGCCAAATTTGAATTCAAGAAGTTGTTTTCCTGACTCCAGACCCTGTACTCTACCTGATGGAATGAATAAGATCTCAGCAAATAGACTAGATACTTATTTGGGTAGAGGGAGAGGAAGAAGAAAAATAGGGAGAGGCATTGACAGGATTATTTTGTCCTTAAAGTGGACCTTTGTTGTCCTTTCTTGGGCCATAGTTCCAGTGGCTCTTAAGATCCTTAAGTGGCCCTTGTTGAATTCCTTGCTTTGCAACTCCTGAGGTTATTCCTTGACTATATAAGGCATACTTTTCTCCTTTCCCCCTCCTCCACCTTGCTAATTATTAATTCTTTAGGAACTTAGCTTTCCTTTTGGTCCACTTTGTTCTGCTACTGAGTTCCTCTAGGGAAGTTAGCCCTTGCTTTTCTGCACTTATTTGCAAAAACTCATCTTTGGAACTTAGCCTGCTACCAACAGTGTAATAGCATCTTTGCCTCTTGATTTGGAGATCTTATAAGCCTACAAATTCTTTTGAATTTGTGACACCAGTCTCCAAACCCATTACACTCCATTATATCTCTAGGACATCTCCCTGCCATATACTACCCAAAAGAAGGTCATCTTGGAACAGTTTCTGGTGTACGGGAGGTACAAAAGAATGTTGGAAAAGGCCTTCTAAGACTTGAGTTGAATCTTTTTTTTTTTTTTTTTTTACTTTTTTTTTTTAAATTAAATCTTTTTATTTACAAAACATATGCATGGGTAATTTTTCAACAATGACCCCTGCAAACCCTTGTGTTCCAAATTTTCCCCTCCTTTCTCCTCCCCCCTCCCCTAGATAATCCAATACTTGAACTGAATCTTAAAAGAAATCACGTGGCTGAGGTAAAGAAGAAGAACAGTCTAGAAGTGAGTGACAAAGAAAATGTCCAGTCAAGAGAGTCTTGTTCAACTAATAGGGAAGTAAGTCTAGATGTATAGAATTGGTGGGGAAGAAGGGGAAATAGGAGAAGGTGGGAGAAGAGGGCACAAGTAAATTTTTTTTATTAAAACCTTTTATTTTCAAAACATATGCAAAGGTAGTTTCAACCTTCACCCTTGCAAAACCTTGTGCTCCAAATTTTTTTCTCCCTCCTTTCCCTCATCCCTTCTCCTAAACATCAAGAAATCTAATATATATTAAACATGTGCAATCTCCTATACATATTTGCACAATTATCATGCTGCACAAGAAAAATCATATCAAAAAGGGAAAGAATGAGAAAGAAAACAAAATGCAAGCAAATAACAACAAAAAAGTGAAAATATTATATTGTGATCGACACTCAGTCTTCACAATCCTCTTTCAAGTACAGATGTCTCTCTCCATCACAAGACCAGTGGAACTGACCTTAATTATCTTGATGTTGATTACAGCAAGTACAAAAGAACCAGGTTCATCAGAATTGATCATCCCACAATGTTGTTGCTGTGGACAAAGTTCTCCTGGTTCTGCTCACTTCCCTTTACATCAGTTCATGTAAGTTTTTCAAGGTCTTTCTAAAATGCTGATCATTTCTTATAAAACAATAATATTCCATAACATTCCTATACCATAACTTATTCAGCCATTCTCCAATTAATAGGCATCCACTCAGTTTCTAGTTCTTTGCCACTACAAAAGGGCTGCTACAGATATTTTTGCACATGTGGATCCTTTTCCCTTTTCTATGATCTTATTGAGATATAGGCCCAATAGAGACACTGTTGGATCAAAGGGTATGCACAGTTTGATAGCCCTTTGGGCATAGTTCCATATTGCTCTCCAAAATGATTTAATCAGTTCACAATTCCACCAACAATGCATCAGTGTCCCAGTTTTCCCACATCCCTTCCAACATTCATCATTATCTTTTCTTGTCATTTTAGCCAATCTGAGAGGTATATAGTAGTACCTCAGAGTTGTCTTAATTTGCATTTCTCTGAACAGTAGTAGTTTAGAGCATTTTTTCACATGATGAAATAGTTTTAATTTCTTCATCTGAAAATCATCTGTTCATATCCTTTGACCATTTGTCAATTGGAGAATAGTTTGTATTCTTATTTTAGAAATAAGGCCTTTATTAGAACCCTTGGATGTACAATTTTTTCCCAGTTTACTGCTCCCCTTCTAATCCTATCTGCAATGGTTTTGTTTGTACAAAAACTTTTTAACTTAATATAATCAAAATTATCCATTTTGCATTCCATAATGTACTCTAGCTCTTATTTGGCCATAAATTCCTTCCTTCTCCATAGATCTGAGAGGTAATATCTCCCTTATAATCCTAGTTTGCTTGTAGAATCATCCTTTATGTCTAAATCATGTACCCATTTCGACCTTATCTTGATATAGGGCATTAGGTTATCAAGTAAGATAGTGGAACAGAGGAAGAATAGAAGAGATCTGAGGATTGAGCCTTCAGTGGCCACCATGCCTAGTAAGCATGAGCTAGATAATGATCCAACAAAAGAACCTAGGAAGAAATAATTTGAGATATTTATTTGTTTTGCTGAGGCAATTGGGGTTAAGTGACTTGCCCAGGATCACACAGCCAAGAAGTGTTAAGTGTCTGAGGTCAGATTTGAATTTAGGTTCTCCTGATTTCAGGTGCTCTAACCACTACACTATCTAGCTGCCCCATGTGGCAGGATTTGAACCTGAGTTTGAGTCCAGAATGCTATCCACTGTGCCGTAATACTTATTGAAACTGAAAGCTAGATGAATCAGTCAATCTGTAAACATTAATTATGAGCCTATTATGTGCCAAGTACTATGCTAACTATTAGGGATACAAAAAAGGCAAAAGATTATGTCCCAGAGAAAATCACAATCCAATGAGGAAAACAATATGCAAACATGCATACAAACAAGCTATATACAGGATAAATAGGAAATAATCAATCAAAGGGAAAGGCTTCTTGTAGAAACCTGTTGAAGATGAAAATTTAGTTAGATAGATCACAGAGATGACAAGGTTGAGCAGAATAGAGCACAGAATAGATCATTGGACTTTGGGGTTTGTTTTATTTTTCTTACTATTAATAAATTCAACAAAAAAATAGTTACATATCCATTTCAACCACTGAAGATTCTTAATGCAAGAAGCTAAATAGAATGACTGATAATATACCCACTCTCTTCAACTTTAATAGATTATTTCAGTAGTGGTTTGACACCAGTAGTATCAAATGCAAATAGAAAAAGGCCAATAACTATACCTAAGAATCCCTGCAGGCATTTGGAATTCTACCCAAAAGGCTATAAAACTGTGCATAACCTTTGATCCAGTAGTGTCACTACTGGGTCTGTATCCCAAAGAGATTATAAAGGAGGGAAAGGGACCCACATGTGCAAAAATATTTGTGGCAGCCCTTTCTGTAGTGGCAAGAAATTGGAAACTGAGTAGATGTCCATCAATTGAGGAATAGATTATTACAGTTTATGTAGGTCTCTCCAGGGCTCTCTGAAATCAGCCTGCTGATCGTTTCTTACAGAACAATAATATTCCATTTCATTCATATACCACAACTTATTCAATCATTCTCCAACTGATGGGCATCCACTTAGTTTCCAATTTCTTGCCACAACAAAAAGGGCTGCCACAAACATTTTTGCACATGTGGGTCCCTTTCCCTCCTTTATGAACTCTTTGACATATAAGCCCAGTAGAGACACTGATAGATCAAAGGGTTGCACAGTTTTATAGCCCTTTGGGCATAAGTTCCAAATTGCTCTCCAGAATGGTTGAATCATTTCATAACTTTGCCAACAATGCATTAATGTCCCAGTTTTCTTACATCCCTTCCAACATTTGTCATTATCTTCTTTTGTTATTTTAGCCAATCTGAGAGATGTGAAGTTGCCTTAATTTGCATTTCTCTAATCAATAGTGGTTTAAGGCATTTTTCATGATTAGAACTGGCTTTAATTTCTTCCTCTGAAAATTGTCTTTCATATCCTTCGAACATTTATCAATTGGAGAACAGCTTGTAATTTTTTTTTTTTTTTTTTTTGCTGAGGCAATTGGGTTAAGTGACTTGCCCAGGATCACACAGATAGGCCTTGTTAAGTGTCTGAGATCAGGTTTGAACTCAAGTCCTACTGATTTCAGGGCTGGTGCTCTATCCACTGCACCACCTAGCTGCCCCAACAGCTTATATTCTTATAAATTTCAGCCAATCATATGTTTTAGAAATGAGGCCTTTATCAGAAACACAAGATGTAAAAATTTTTTTCCCATTTTTTCTGTTTCTCTTCTAATCTTGACTTTTTTGGTTTTGTTTGTAAAAAATCTTTTTAATTTAATATAACCAAAATTATCCATTTTGCATTTCATAGCGTTCTCTAGTTCTTTTTTGGGCATAAATTCCTTCCTTCTCCACAGATCTGAGAGGTAGACTTTTCCTTGTTCTCCTAATTTGCTTCTAGTTTCACTTTTTATGTCTTAATCATGAACCCATTTCGACCTTATCTTAGTATATGGTCTTAGGTATTGGTCAATAATTAGTTTCTGCTACACTATTTACTAATTTTCCCAGCAATTTTTGTCAAATAGTGAATTCTTATTCCAGAAACTGGAGTCTTTGGGTTTATCAAACACTAGATTACTGAAGTCATTGATTGATGTGTCTTGTGAACCTAACATATTGCACTGATCTACCATTTTATTTCTTAGCCAGTTTTGATGACTACTGCTTTACAATATAGTTTTAGGTCTAAAACAGCTGGGCTACCTTTGCATTTTTTTTCATTAATTCCCTTCAAATTCTTGACTTTTTGTTCTTCCAGAGGAATTTTGTTATTTTTTCTAGCTCTATAAAGTAATTTCTTGGCAGTTTGATTAATATGGCACTGAATAAGTAGATTATTTAGGTAGAATTGTCATTTTTATTATATTACCTTGGCCTACCTATGAGCACTTCATATTCTTCCAATTGTTTAGATCTGACTTTATTTGTGTGAAAAGGTGTTTTATAGTTGTGTTCTTATAATTCCTGGCTTTGTCTTGGCAGGTATTTATACTATCTACAGTTATTTTAAATAGTTGACCCTTCCTGATTTAGGCATCAACACTATATCTATATTATAAAAGGAATTTGGTAGGACTCCTCCTTCCCCTATTTTTCCAAATAGTTTGTATAATATTGGAATTAATTGTTCTTTACATATGTTGGTAGAATTTATATGTAAATCCACCTGGCCCTAGAGATTTTTTCTTAGGGAATTCATTAATAGTTTGTTCAATTTCTTTTTTTCTAAAATGGACTATTTAAGTAATTTATTTTTTCCTCTATCAATCCAGGCAACCTGTATTTTTGTTAATTATTCATCCATTTCACTTAGATTATCAGATTTATTGGCAAATGGGCAAAATAGCCCCTAATTATTGCTTTAATCAACACCTGATTGGTGGTAAGTTCACCCTTTTCATTTTTGACAGTGATAATTTGGTTTTCTTTTTTCCTTTTTCTAATCAAATTAATTAAAGGTTTATTTATTTTGTTGGGTTTTTTTCATAAAATCAACTCTTAGTTTTGTTATTAATTCAATAGTTTTCTTACTTTCATTTTATTAATCTCTCCTTTGATTTTTAAAATTTCTAATGTGGAGTTTAATTGGGGAATTTTAATTTGTACTTCTAGCTTTTTTAGCTGCATGTCCAATTCATTTATCTTTTCTTTCTCTATTTTATTTTTGTAAGCATCTAGAGATGTAAAATTTCCTGTAAGAACTGCTTTGGCTGTATCCTATAAATTTTGGTATGTTGTTTCATTATTGTCCTTCTTTTGGATGAAATTTTTAATTGTTTCTATGGTTTGTTGTTTTACCCACTCATTCTTTAGGATTAGATTATTTAGTTTCCAATTAATTTCTGGTCTATTTTTCCATGACCCTTAATTACATGCATCATGATCTGAAAAGGATGTATTTACTATTTCTGCTTTTCTGCATCTGATTTCTGCATCTGCATTTTTATCCCTAATCTATGATTAATTTTTGTGTAAGTTCCATGAACTACTGAGAAAAAAATTTTCATTTCTGTCCCCATTCAATTTTCTCCAAACTTTTTTTAAACTTTTCTAAAATTCTATTTACTTTGAGGTTTTAATGTCCTAATACATGGTCAATTTTTGTGTAGGTTCTATGAAACACCAAGAAAAAAGTATACTCTTCTTTCTCCATTCAATTTTCTCAAAAGATCTATCACATCTAACGTTTCTAAAATTCTATTTACCGCCTTCACTTATTTCTTATTTATTTTTTTGGTTCAATTTATTTTGTTCTCAGAGAGCAAGGTTGATATGCCCACCAGTATAGTTTTGCTGTCTAATTTTTCTTGCAGTCTCTTGACTTCTCCTCTAGGAATATGGATGCTATACCACTTGGTGCATATATGTTTAGTATTGATATTGCTTTAATATCTATGGTAGCTTCAAGTAGGATGTAGTTTCCTTCCTTCTCTCTTCTAATTAGATTTATTTTTGTTTTTGCTTGATCCAAGATCAGGATGGCTACCCCTGCTTTTTTTTTTTTTTTTTAAACTTCATCTGAAGCATAATAGATTCTGCTCCAGCTTTTTACTTTTATTCTATATGTATCTCTCCACTTCAAATGTATTTCTTATAAACAAGATATTATAGGATTTTGGCTTTTAATCCATTCTGCTATCCCTTTCCATTTTATGGGTCAATTACTATTTTCTATAGTACAATACACTGAGGCATGGTGTGACAATAATATTGTCAAGTACCTTTAAAGCAAATAATTTTTCAATTTTGAAAAACTCAAGAAACTAATCAATGCAAAGAGCAACCAAGATCCCAGAGGATTGATAATTAAGCATTCCCTGTCCCACCTCCTGTTAGAGAGGTGATAGAATAAAGATTCAAAATTCAGGAAATGTTTTTAAACATTGTCAGGGTGGGAATTTTGTTTTACTTAACTGTGCATATTTGTGGCAAAGATGAGAATTTTTGTTATTTATAAAAAATATTATTGGCAGAGTGGGATTGGGATAGAGAGGTAGAACAGATGAAGGGTTTGGAAAGACAAAGGGAAAGAAGGAAAGAAGAGAGGGAGGGAAAGAAAAAGAGAAAGGAAGAAAGGAAGGGAGGGAGGGAGGGAGGGAGTAAAGAAGGGAAGGAAGGAGGAAGAGAAGGAGGAAGAAAGGAAAGAAGGAGGGAGAGAGAAAGGAAAGAAGGAAGGAAGGAAGGAAGGAAGGAAGGAAGGAAGGAAGGAAGGAAGGAAGGAAGGAAGGAAGGAGGCACCATTGAAGCACTTTTTTAAATGTATAGAAGAGAAGGTGAAGGCAAGAGGATAATGTAAATAGGAAGCAGTTTTGAAAGTTACATGTTGAAATGTTATTCCCCCCCCATAAAAAAAATCCAACCCAACCCACATTAATTTAGTTCATTCATAACATTCTTAATTTTAGAGCTGAGAAAAAATGTGTTATTTGGTCTCACCTTCCTCATTTTATATATAAGGAAATCAAAGCCCAGAAAATTAAAATGATTTTTCTAAAATAATGTAATTGTTTAAGTAGCAGAATCTTTATCTGAACCAAGTCCTCAGACTCTAAATCCAGTGTTTTTTCTAACATACCATATATCTAATAGTTTCCAATAGACCATAAACTCCTTGAAGGCAAGAACTCTTTTTTTCCCTTTGTATCTTCAATAACTGGTATGTGTTGTGTTTTTCAGTTATGTCCAACTCTCTTTGTAACCCCATTGGTCACAAAGTAGTTTGCTATTTTCTTCTCCAGACCATTTTACAGAAAAGGAAATGAAGGCAAACAGGATTAAGTGACTTGCTCAGCATCTCATAGTAAATGTCTGAATTTGGATTTGAGTCCAGGAAGTTGAATCTTCCTGACTAGATCCAGCACTTTATCTACCATACCACCTATTTGCTCAACTAGTATGCATTTAATAAATGTTTGGGGAAGAAAAGCTATATGATATAATAAAAAATTATATGAATTTGTTATGTTCTTTTAAAGGGAGAGTGAGCTGTATGTGGTGGTAATCTGCAGTTTCATGTACAATCCTGTTTTTCTGTTTTGCTTTCTATATGAAAATGCTCATATCCTTTGGTGTTTGACAATTTCAGAATTAAAAATGTAAATATATATAAATACATTATTTTGGTGCTTAATCAAGATTTTGGAAAACTTGACAAAAAAAAGTCTTGTCAAGTTTTGACCAAAAGTGTTTCTGATTCTTCCCACTAGTTGCCTTGATTTAATTTTAAACAATTTCTTTGGTGTGTCAGCTGTCCAAGCATTTCCCAAGAAGCATTCACTCTGCACAAAACCGCAGACATCCTTTTAAAAGCATCCTCATTTGACCACAAGTTACTACAGTTGGCAGCAAAACACTACGATTTCAAATGGTATTTTAAAGCAGAATCACAATAAAGTACTAGATGATTTTTCATCATTTAGAACTGTAATATTGTTTCATTGAGAAAAGGTGGTTTCTAGGCCTAAGGCAAACAGAGTCCAGTTCATTTTTGTTAACCTGACACTATAGATAGAATCCTTAGCCTTATGGTCTTGATCCAGTTTTGCTGATCTTGATATACAAAGAATGGAGTATACTATTTCTAAGCTAGTCTTACTATTCCTTGCTCAGGAGTCAAGTAGCTGTTTACAATTGAGAAAGGGAATCTGCTAGCCAAATCTTAAGAGTGAACTCACTAAGAAAACAGTAGTACCTCTTGGAAGAAAATATTCTTTCTTCTTTATTTTGCCCAGCTTGACCTGAAAGACAGAGCTCTCCATAGTAAAGAAGAGAGAGAAGAGGATATTTACTAATTAAAATTCCATTCTCAGTCTCCTTTTTAAAAAATCTTGCTTTTACTTATATCTTTTATTTTCCTGTCATCTTCATTTCCAAATATAGCCCTCCCTGGGCTTTGACCCAGCCAGTCAAATTTTATGACATATTTTAAAATAGTTTATTATTTTAATTTTCAAACAAGTTTTTCTTTTTAAGAATTGATCTGTCTCTCCCACTTTCCTATATGGAGCAAATTCCCACATTAACCACATCCCCAAAATTTGTCTCTTTGGACATTTAAGTTCATCACCTCTCTCTGAGGTAAGCTAGGTGGCAGAGCAGATAGAATGTCTAGCCTGTAGTCAGGAAGATGAATTCAAAAATCTAACCTCAGAAACTACCTAATTTTGTGACTCTGAGCAAGTCACTTTACCTCAGTTTGTTTGCCTCAGTTTCCTTATCTGTAAAATGAGTTGGTGAAGGAAATAGCAAACCACTCCAGTACATTTGCCAAAAAAGATTGCAAATGGGGTCTTGAAGAATCACTGAAAAATAAGTGAACCACTACCAAAAAAACTCTCTGCCAGGAGGTGAATGGTACAAAATAGATTTTAAAAGGGAAAAAATTAATTCATCAAAACCAATCACCACATCTACTTTTTATTCTGTTTCTCTCACTTTTACTATTATGTATATTGTTTTTCTGAGTAATGCTTATTCTGCCTCAGTTCTTTTGTCTTCTCATGTTTTTCTGTGAGCATTTATTAAATGTCTACTATGTGCCAGGCACTGTGCTAAATGTATTTCAAATATTATTGTCTCACTTGATCCAGAGGACAACCTTGTAAAATAGGTGTATTATTGGGGAAATTGAGGCAATGTCAGTTAAGTGACTAACCCAGGATTATATAGCCAGTAAATATCTGGGGTAAGATTTGAAGTTAGGTCTCCCTGATTCTAGGCTCAGCACTTTATCCATTATTTCCCCTTGCTACTTCTGATACTTTCCATCCCACTTCTGTCAAGGTGATATGTGACCTGCAAATGGGGTCTTGAAGAATCACTGAAAAACAAGGGAACCATTACCAAAAAAAATCTCTGCCAGGAGGTGAATGGTACAAAATAGATTTTAAAAGAGAAAAAATTAATTCATCAAAACCATTTAAATAGTCTCTTTCTCCATTTCATTATAAATTAAATGGCAATGATGTCAATGGATACTCCATAGATAACAGAAATGTTGGGGAGGATGAATTAAATAAGAGCAAACTATGTTGAATATCAAAGAGGAGGGTGCTTTATAAACATAAGACATTTTCTATTTTTCTCTGAACCTGTATATGACAATTAACAGAATTTAGGCTTTGACCTTATAAATTGACCTTGCTTTCCCTTTTGTAACAGGTACTAAGAAGAGCTTAACTAGAAGAGAGGTAATCTCTCTCCATTATACTTGAATATCCAATCTGCTAGATAAATAAATAAGCTTAACAAGCATGTATTATAGCACATACAGGTCATTGTACTAGATGCTAGGGATAGAAAGACAAAATAACAAGCGGTCTTTGGCCTCGAAAGAGCGTATATTGTATTTAAGTTTTAGAGTGGGGTTATTGGAAATACAAGGTTTATACAGATAAGAAAATCCAAGATAATATGAGGTAAGATAGCTCCAACAAAGCCACTGTACTTAGGCTGCATGGTTGCCTTAGAAATCTCTAAAAAGTCATCTTTCTCTAAAATTGCTATGACATGCTTTAACAACTGCTATCATTCAAGATTTTAAAAGTAATTTAAATGCCATTAAAATTAATGAATTGAGACTAATCACTTCTCTCCAAATCAAACAACAAAAATCAAACTTAAAAACGTACCTAAATCAACTTAGAGAGAACATTGAGTAATGTTATTATTTGTCTTTTGTTTTAGAAAAGAATCAATAACATCATGGGGTAATGTCTTGACTCATGTGTGAATTGAATTTAATGGGGCTGAGTTGCACAAAGTCATCAGCCTCAATTTCTTTCTGGGTCATCAAAGTCCAGTGGTAAGATAAAAGTCAGAATGACTGACAATAACTCAGGATCTAGTGGATTACTTTGGCATCTTAAAAGTTCTAAGCACTCCACAATACCTGCATCAACTGCCCTCATGACCATTGGAACAAATTGCTCTCATTCACCCATTCCGATGACCAAAATCTTCACTTGTTGGGGTAGACATCCCCCCTAACTCATCAAGGATAGATAGTTTCTTGAAATGTGACCGCAGTGCATGCTATAACTTCTTGAAGATACAGATGAGAGTTGGATGAATTAAGTGGACACCAAATGTGGATGAACAGACCTGAAAAGGGTTCAGCAGTCCTCATACCAGATATGCTAGTCCTCCTCAAACTTGCAACCCACTGAATAATGAATAAAATAACCAAAGAACCAATTCAATATTTACTGGGACAGAGTAGTGTTTTGAAATAAATGAAGGGAAGGGGTCGGATGAGATGGCCTTTGAGATCTTAGAAGTATTGTACAGTTATTAAGTTCTATTTTCAATACAGTTTCAACATATAGGAACTCGGCATAAGAAATTAAATGGGGATTTGGGGGGTTTTTGGAAGCTTCAGACAGACACATGAAGACTAGCATATGACATAGAAAAAATTTAGAAACTCAGAACTGCATAAAATATATGTGCAGTATTATATAATATCAATATATTTTATCTTTTAATACCATAATAATTTAGATTTCCTCTCTGGTATGAAAGGAGGACCAAAAAATTTTACACGGATCTTCCAAATCACGGGGACACCATGTCCCTAATCCCTGAGATGTGGATGTGGGGGGGGGGGAGATTCAGGATGCTTGAGCTTAACTCCTAACTCTGATATTTACTACCTATAGGACATAAGCCCCTTAACTGCCCTGAGCCTACTCTCTTCAAGAGTAAAATGAGGAAATTTTACTTTTCTGTCTAGTCTACCTACATCACCTATGATCAGGGGAGTTTGCTGATCAATTTAATGAGTTCTTCTCTGCTCCCAATCAACTTGATGAGGTTACAAGGTGCCAGTTTTGCCCTAAGCTTCTGAAGAGTATTGCCTTGTTTGAGCTTCAGAACTTGGGCCTGACATCTGGTGATTGAGACTCAAGAGTTTGGACTCTCGTTGGTCTCCCACCTCCACCCTTACACCATGATCAGTAATCTAGGATCAAGAATCCTATTGGATCATAGATATAAAATAGGAAGAGATCTTAAGGACACTGAGTTCATTGTATGGATGAGAAAACTGAGCTGGAGAGATTAATTACCTTGTTACAGTTACATGATTATTAAATATCTGAGGTAGAATGTGAACTTACTCCAAGTCCCAGATTCTATCCCTTATGACACTTCTGTTACTCAATTTTTTTTTTTTATTTTCCTCCTGCTATCTCCACCTTGGACTTCCAGACCAGAGCATAACAAGGGAGGAAAGGAGAAGAAAGAGAATTTATTTCCCCCAATTTTGCCAGAAAAAGAAAATGGTGACCTGCAAGAGAAGCCCATGGTCAGTCTGCCTTTTGTTTAAGCACTAGGAGTGCTTAACTCATTGAGCTAACTCACTGAGAGTAAGAGAGGAGTTTCTGGATCTGGCTACTTCTTCTGCCAATGTTCCCTTTTCTAAGCTTGGATAGAGACTAATGATCCTTAAAGTGTATGTTTCTAGCCTTGTAGTTAACCCATAAGTAATCTGGAAATCAAGAGTTAGACACTAGACTCCCATGCAGAGATTTCCTTTTTAGCACATTTCTCAAATGTGATAATATATATAAAGCACTTTGCAAACCTTAAATGCTAGCTTGGAGAAAAAAGGGATGATCTTTAGTAGAGAGACTACAGCATGGGGGACTAATCCCTTCTAGAATATTGCTGAGAGTTATTTGGACAAGTGCAGATAGAAGGTGAATGAGAAAAATTGGTTCAGCAGACCTGAAAAGTGTCTAAGATTCTGGCAGAGGGAGCTATCTAATGAGACTAATAGGCTTTTTTGCATGTTCTGTGGTTTTTCAATGAATACTTTGCAGCTTATGCATTTTCTGTGACAAGTGAAATAAATGCTCTCTCACATTTTATAGCTATACTGTACATCAAATACTTATGTGGGAGATGATAATTCTATTGCCCAAATTTTGTGAAATGTAAGTTGTATTTAGGAGAGTCCCCTGGAATGTCAGAGGTGGAAGCATCAATCAAAGAGAAAAACTGATCTCTTTTGGGTAAGGATCTCAGTATACTTAGGAAAAGAGCCCAAGTCATAGATTACTTCAAATTATAGTGGGAAAGAAAACTTTTTAAACTTTAAATTAATGTAATAATAATCACTAACATTTATTACTATGTGCCAGGTACTGTGCTAAGCATTTTATGATTATTATCTCATTTGATCCTTACAATGTAGGTGTTATTATTATCCCTATTTTGCAGAAAAGGAAATTGAGACAAACAACCTAAAAGCATCCCATAAGAGTTGATTAGGTGGCATAGTAACACAGTGGATAGACTATCAGCTTTCAAGTCAGGAGGACCCATATTCAAATCTGACCTCAGATATTTAACACTGATTAGTTGTGTGATCCTGGGTAAGTCACTTAACTCCAATTGCCTTGCAAAAAAGAAAAAAAATTGAAGTACTAGATAACTAACTTTAAAATTTAACTGAGTGGATGTCCATTAATTGGAGAATAGCTGAATAAGTTATGGTATATGAATGCTATGGAATATTATTGTTCTATAAGAAATGATCAACAGGATGATTTCAGGGAGGCCTGGAGAGACTTACATGAACTGATGCTAAGTGAAATGGGCAGAACCAGGAGACCTTTGTACATAGAAACAGCAAGATTATAAAATAGTCAATTCTGACAGACATGGTTCTTTTCAACAATGAGATGATTTAGACCAGTTCCAATGGTCTTGTGATGGAGAGAGCCATCTGCACCGGTAGAGAGGACTATGGGGACTGAGTGTGGATCACAACATAGTATTTTCACTTTTTTTTGTTGTTTGCTTCCATTTTGTTTGTTTTTTTCCTTTTTTATCTGACTTTTCTTGTGCAGCATGATAATTGTAGAAGTGTGTATAGAAGAATTGCATATATTTAACATATTGGATTATTTGCTGTCTAGGAGAGGGATTGGGGGAAGGGAGGGAAAAATTGTTATATAAGATTTTACTAAGATGAATGTTGAAAATTATCTGTTCATATGCTTTGAAAATAAAAAGCTTTAGCAATTAAAAAGAAAAAAGAAAAAGAAAATGATTTGCTGGGATCACACAGCTAGTAAGTATCTAAGGCTGAACTTGAACTCGGGTCCTCCTGATCTCAAGGACAATGCTCTATATACTGTGCTACTTAGCTGCCCCTAAACCAAAGATTCTTAATCTTCTTTGTGTCATGGACCCCATTGGCAGTTTCATGAAGACTATGGACCCCATCTCAAAGCTAATGGTTTTCAATACAGAAAATAAAATGTATTAGGATTACAAAGCAAACCAATTATATTAAAATAGGTAGCAAAATATTTTTTTTAATTTACAGAAATCCTATTCTGAAGGATTATGAGTAATTATTAATACCTATCCCCATCTGTATGTTAAAACTGTGGCAGAATATAAAATAATCATTTTTCTCTTTTGATCTGATTTTTCTTGTGCAACATGACAATTATGGAAATATATTTAGAAGAATTGAATTTGTTTAACTTATATCAGATTGCTTGCTGTCTTAAGGAGGGGGAAGTAAGAGAAGGAGGGACAAAAATTTGGAACACAAAGTTTTTGCCAAGGTGAATGTTGAAAACTATCTTTATGTATTGGAAAAACAAATTCTACAAGTCGCTTTTTTAACATTAAAAAAATACTGGAATATTGGAAAGAATTAAAACAGGAGAGTTCTCCTCCTCTCATAGAATCTTTTGATGCTTCTTTAGTAAGTGAGATTACTATCTTAGTATGGCCTACTATTGGAAAGGCACTTTCTGAAAGGATTGCAGAACGCATGCAAAGAAGGCTTCTGAGGCCTCATTTTGTTAATAGGAAACATGTAAAGTTGACAAGTCATCAGGTAAATTGTGTAAGACTAAGGGTTTAATTTCTGGTAAATTTCCACCAGAATCCTTCTGCATTGTTCTTTGCCATCAAATATTTCAAAGGAAAGTTAACCTTTTCCAGTCTGACTTGATATATATATATATATATATATATATTCCAGTAAGATAAGCCACCTTCTATTCAATGATATTTTTGGTACATGATTTCAAGCATTATTTTTGCATTGTAAAAATCTTTTAACACAGAAAAGAAATATTCCATTTTTTCTTTCTTTTTAAAATTTCTTTTCCTTTTTAATTTTTTTATTTAAAAAAAACAGTAAGAAAAAAAGGAAAACAGAAAAGAAATGCAAAACAAAATAGAACATTGCCATGTGCTCAGCAGAACATCAGGGAGGATTCAAAATATATAACAACAAATTATCAGGTCAAGAAATATATATACATTAGTAGAAGAAATTATATTCATGAATGGCCAATTTTTTCTTTATTTCCTTGTAAAATGTTCTTTGGTTCTCTTCTACTTACCTTATTTACTTTATTCTTTTTTTCCTTCCCTTTCCCCATCACTCCCAAGCAAGCTACATTTAAGAAAAGATATATTTATGTATACATATATAGATTTATAGATATATACACATAATTACATCCATACCTACCCCACATGTACACATATCTTTCCTATCTTTGCTATTGCTTTAATTAAATTCTGCTCTATAACTTGCTTTGCTATTACTTAACCTCTTCCCACCCAAGTATCCCTCTTTTGTCTTCTTTCCTCACCTTGTGCTTCCCCATCCACCCATCCCTCTCCCTTTGTTTCTTTAGATTTTGGAGGGTGCTATGCCTTTTATGGTATATATATATACTGTTACCTATTGAACCCATTCCCGATGTGAGTAGGTTTTTAGAACTACATCCTTCTCCCTCTAATGCCTCTGTGTCTATTCTTCCTCTGCACCTCATTTTTATAATGATTGCTATTTTTACCATAACTTTGCCAATCTTTCTTTTGAACTACCTTATTGTTAATGTGAATCATATATATATATATATATACATATATTTTTTAAAAACTAAATAATTTGTCCATTTTTTTTTGTCCATGTTGAGTTTCTTAAAACTGATCTTTCGTATTGGCTCTTATATGTTAAATTTTTAAAATTTGGATTTGGTTGATAGAAAGTCCTGAAAATCTGCAAAGTCTTTGATTGTCCATTTTTCTTTATTTAGGATTATAGATAATTTTGCTGGATATGATATTTTTGTCTGCAGGCCTAGTTTGATTGTTGGTAGATATTATTCTAGGACTTGTGGTCTCTTAGTGTGGCTCCTGATAAGTCTTGTACAGTTCTAATTGTAGCTCCAGCATATTTGAATTATTTTTTTCTTGTTTCTTGTAAATTTTTCTCTCTTATTTAGGAGTTTCAAAATTTTGCAATAATATTCCTGTGTATTTTCCACACAGCATCTCTTTGAAGTAGTGACAAGTGGATTTTTTTTTCTATTTCTACTTTCCCCTCATGTTCTATCACTCCAGGACAATTTTCTTGGATTATTTTCTACATTCTTATGTCAAGGTTCTCTTTTTTGGTCAGAACTTTCTGGCAGTCCAATTATTCTTATATTTTCTTTCATTGATTTAGATCTGTCATTTTTCTTATGAGGATTCTATTTTTCAAAAAAAAAATCTTTTTATTTTTCAAAATACATGTAAAAAATAGTTTTCAACATTCACTCTTGCAAAACCTTATGTTCCAAATTTTTCTTCCTCCCTTTCCCCTCTCCTACAATATAGGTTACACAATATAGGTTAAACAATATAGGTTACAAACAATGTAGGTTAAACATATGCAATTATTCTAAACATATATTCAAATTTATCATGCTGCACAAGAAAAATCAGATCAAAAGGGAAAAAACTGAGAAAGAAAAAAAAAATTATTTTTTAAAGGACAGCTAGATGGAACAGTGGAGATTGACCTATAGTTAAGAAGACATCTTCCTGAGTTCAAATCTGGTCTCAGACACATTGGCTGTATCACCCTGGGCAAGTCACTTACTTATGCTTATAAAGTTATTTAACTTTGCCTCAGTTTTCTCATCTGTAAAATGAACTGGAGAAGGAAATGGCAAACCATTCCAATATCTTTGCAAAGAAAACCCCAAGAGGGGTCACATATGACTGAAAAATACCTGAATAAGAAAAACAACACTTTAATAATAGAAATAGAAGGTGCCTGAGGTAAACTGCCTCTGGAAAATCATAACTCCATCTCACTTACAAACTTTTCCTCCACCAGGAGTACTGACTGTTTTGCCTGGAAGAATACAGGTCTCCTTGTTCCTTATTTTGGGGAGACTATAAAAATGTGAATGAATAATTCTCTTTTATTCAGCTCAAACCTCCTGCTGGGAAAACCTAGCAGTTATGAAAATCTCTTCCCTCCTATGACTTCTTTACTACCTAGTACTTCTGTGTTGAAGGACATACACAAATCAGTAATGAAATTAATTACTATGTTATCTAGCAAAAATGATTTCTTTGTTTCAAAGCAAGTTTCTCTGAGAAGGCCTCATTTTTCAAACATAGAGGGAACAGAGTCAAATTTATAAAAAATAAGAGCCATGCCCCAATTGATAAATGATCAAAAAATATGATCTGTACCCAAAGGGTTTTTCATTTATGCATATCCTTTGACCCAACAGCACTACTACTAGGCATGAATACCAAAAGAGATTTAAAAAAAGAAAAAAAGAAAGATGACCTACATTGCAAAAAATATTCATAGCAACTTACTTCTCAGGGCAAAAAATTGGAAATTGGGGGAATGCCCATCAATTAGAAAATGGCTCAATAAACTATGGTATATGTTTGTGATGGAATATTATTGTTCTTTGGGAAATTAGTAAAATATTCTCAGGAAAAAACAAACAAACACCTGGAAAGTCCTTCATGAACTCAAGCAAAGTGAAATACAAAGTAATAGCAATATTCTGGGATGACCAGCTGTAAATGAGTTTGCTATTCTCAGAGGTATAATCATCCACAACTACTCCAAAGGAGTTATGAAAACTCCTCCTACCCAGAGAAGGAACTGATTGTGTCTGAATACAGATTAAGCGTTCTCTCTTTTTTTAACACTTAATTTTTCTTGAGGGTTTTTATTTTTATTAGGGTGGGAGATCTATGTTTTCTTTCACAACTTGACTTTTATGGAAATGTTTTACATAACTTCAAATATGGCTTCTTAATTGTGGATGGGGATAAGGGAGAGAACCCAGAATTCAAAAAATTTAAAAATAAATGTTAAAAAATGTGTTTTGAACGTAATTGGGGAAAATATGAAATAAATCAAATCCAAAAAAAAAGGGAAAAAATGATTTAAGTAAATGGAAAAATAGAAAACAAAATCAAATCCTGGTACAGAAGGGTCAGGGATTCAGGCGCTATACTTTTTTAGAAGGGTATGGGAATTGGAACAAAAGGTTTGCACTTGTCAATGCTGTAAAATTACCCATGCATATAAGTTGTAAATAAAAAGCTATTAAAAAAAAAGAAGAAGAAGAAGGGTATGGGAATCAGGATAATTTAAGGGATTAGAAAGGAAGGGATTGCCAATTCTGTTCTCAGAAACAGTAATGCTTCCCTCTACTCTCCGTCTGATTTCTGAATAGCTCTGTTGTAACCTTTGTCTTAGTGTCTCTGCTGCCTGTACACTTGTGATAATCTGTGGCTGCCTCATCCCTTGCTCTCTTATGGCCTCTCATCTATCCCCAGTATGAGAGAGAGAGAGAGAGACTAGCTTTTCAGACATAATGGCATCTGTGTAACCCATTCATTCTCATGGTAAAGGGAAGCAGGGGGTTTTGGCTCTGACTTACAGGCCTCCATCTTCAGAATCCAACTCCTAGATGACCCAAGAAGTAAAATTCCATCACTGAATAAAACCTTTAAGTTTTGCCATTTGTTTCAGTCATATCCAATGTTACTGTGTGATCCCATTTGGGGGAAAACAAAGAATTTTTTTAAAAGGCAAGCTGTAATATTGGTGGGGAAAAAGCTCAACAGATACCTGGATTTTGGACCCTGATTCTGGCACTCACTTGAGTGAGTTATTTAATATGGAGTCTCAGTTTCCTCATCAATAAAGTGGGAATAACATCTGCCTCACTTACCTCACAAAGCTTTTTCAGGTTTTGTAAAACTTGAAGTACTAGCAGTAGCTAGGTGGTACAGTGGTAAAGATATTGTCATTTTCTTCTTTGGTTCATTTTACAGATGAAGAAACTAAGTAAAGTAACTTGTTACACAGCTAGGAAATGTCTGAGACTAGATATGAATTTAGGAAGATGCTTCTTCCTGTCTTCAGACCCAGCCCTTTATTCACTGATCCACCCAGCTGCCCCATTAAGCTTTGCCAAGTGCTTTGCAAATATTATCTCATATAATCTCATAATAGTAGGTAGGTGTTGGTATGGTTCACATTTTACAGACGAGTAAACTGAAGCAGGCAGTGGTTGAATAACTTGCTTATGGTCGCACACTGGACTATTACCAGTTATCTTGACTTATGTCTTGCCGCTGGACTTGGGTAACTTTGGAGGAGAGACTGATAACTTTGCACAGCTCTGCATCACTTAAATCCAGTTCACTCGCAAGTCAAAACATCATTGCCCTAAGTCACTGGTCCTCTTCAAGAATAAGGAACAACAACAACAACATAGGGTCACATAGCTAGTTAGTGTCTAAGGGTGGATTTGAACTCTGGTCTTCTTGATTCCAGGTATATCCTCTTAGACATTTAATGGCCTCAAATGATACTGATCGAGTATCCACGTAATGGTAGCATTATTTTACAGCTTTTATTTTGTTTTGTCAAATTATTTAAAATCTTTTTTTTTAATAATAACTTTTTCAGTCCTCAATAAAAAAGTTCACAAAAAAAAAGCTGTCTCTCAACCATTATTTTGTGTTACTCATCGCATAATTAGCTACTAAATCATCTTGTTTGTTGTCTCAGTTTTATGGGTGAATCATTTCATATCAGAAAAATATCAAAAGCCTTTTTTGTCTCTCTGGAATAAATGCCATTTTTCTTTCACCTTTAAATTCATACCAAGGCAAGTCATGCAAAATGGTTTTCTTTACTGGGACTAACTCTTAACTCATAAAGAATTAAGTAAGTTTTGCTTACTTTGGTTCCAGCCAGAAAATTCTATTGAAGACCACTAAATATTTTTCTAATATGTTCCCTCCTCTCTGAGACCTCCCCTTTTTCTTATTCTATTCCAATCAGAATTTAGAATTTGTTTTTTCTTATTTTTCTTGTTTTTAATATGATCTGGGTCTATGACTAGAATGTAAACTCCTATTTTCCATGTTTTTGTCTTCTTAAACCCAGTAACTAGCACAAAAGGCAAAGTATTTAGGTGCTTAGAAAAAGCTGATAGAATTGAATGGAATTAAAATATGAAGTAGAAATGACTGCTCAGAGGCCCATGAAAGGCAAATAACCTGATAAACTTTAAAAAAGAGAAAAATCAAATTACATAAAATAAAAACAAAAATTGTTGTACAGTTGTGTTAGACTTTTTGTGTCCTCTTTTTGGGGTTTTCTTGGCAGAGATACTGGAGTGGTTTGCTATTTCTTTGTTTATTGAAGAAAACAAGATTAGGTGATTTACCCTGGGGTCACACAGCTGGTTAGTATCTAAAGTCAGATTTGAACTCAAAAATAGTTTTCCTGACTCCAGGCCCAGCATTCTATCTTGCCCCAAACAGGAATCAGAATATAGAATTTAGAGTTGGAAAGAATCCTATAGATGCTCTAAGCCAAACACTCCATTTTTACAAATGAAGAATCTATATGTAGCACAGTGCATAATAAGTGCTTAATACATGTTTATTGACTGATCAACTGACTGTGTTCCAGAGAAAGTAAGTAATATGTTTGAATTCACATAGTAAGTGGCTGAAACAGGATTTTAAATCCAGTTTCTGACCTTTCCACGAATTACTATACAGCCAATCTAAATTATAACCAGCCCAAAACCTGGAGGCACACTGAAATGGCAACATATGAATAAGTGCATTGGGAAAAGGGTCCAGAAGTTGCAAAAGAGAAATAAATGTGTGTTGAAATTTGTTATTCAAGAGAACACTGGTGTCAACAACAAGATTAAGTGATGATCAACTGTGATAGATTTGACTCTTTTCAACAATGAGGTGATTCAAGGCAATTCCAATAGATGGAAAGTGCCATCTGCATTCAGAGTGAGAACTATGGAAACTCAATGTGGATCAAAATATAGTATTTTCACCCTTTTTTTATTGTTGTCATTTGTTTGCTTTTTTCTTTCTCATGTTTTTTCTCTTTTTGATGATTTTTTTTTGTGTAGCATGACAAATATGGAAATAAAGTTAGAAGACTTGCACGTGTTTAACCTATATCAGATTGCTTGCTGTCTATGGGAAGGGTAAGGGAGAGGAAGGGAGAAAAATTTGGAATACAAGGTTTTGCCAAGATGAATGCTGAAAACTATCTTTGCATGTGTTTGGAATATTTTAAAAAGAAATTTGTTATTGTTGTATCATGTCCAACTCTTTATGACCCCATTTGGAATTTTCTTGGCAGAGACACTGGAATGTTTGCCATTTCCTTCTCCAGCTCATTTTACACATGAGGAAACTGAGGCAAACAAGACGCTTTGTCAGAGTCATACAGCTAGTAATTGTTTGAGGCCAAATTTGAACTCAGGTCTAACGCAACTGAAGACCCTGAACTCTATCCACTGAACCACCTGATTAGCTAAAGCTAATTAAAATTAGGTGGAGCCAAAGAAATCAAAAGGAGGGGCGTTTTGATTTTAAATATAGGAGATTAAGTAATTAGAACAACTCCATCTAGTTGATTATAGAGGGACAGAGAAGCTTAAAGAGTACAGTTGAAAGGAGAATGAAAACACTAAAAGTTGTGCTGACTACTTATAAC
The DNA here is from genome assembly GCF_902635505.1 of Sarcophilus harrisii. NCBI lineage: Eukaryota > Metazoa > Chordata > Mammalia > Dasyuromorphia > Dasyuridae > Sarcophilus > Sarcophilus harrisii. The sequence goes on from NC_045426.1 coordinate 264,344,489, forward strand.
TGTAGGAAGTGCTGACATAAATGGAAAAGACTCCATATAAGGAGAGAAAGAACATAAAACTCTACCATGATCAAAATCAATGTTGGAATGGTGATCCAGTTCCTTGAGAAAGACAAGAGCAGATACTATCTGCTGGGAGCTGTAAAGAATTGCAGTCAGAGTGATAGTACCAAGCTGACTGATGGAAAAGGCCCTGAACTATTGAGTAGGAGGTATGGAGAACTACAGGCAGATAGAATTAAATTTAGAGAACTCATGGTTTGGAACCCTGGCAGGAAGCGATTATGATTGCACTGAGGAATCACAATAGAGCAGGGATTCTTATCTTTTAAACCATGAAGCCTGTGGACAGCCCCTCTTAGAAAAAATGGGTAACCAAGAATTGGTAACACATTATTAGTGGGGAAGTGAAATGATAGATGTGTATAGAATGCTGGAAGTAAAGAGACCTGAATTCAAACCAGGCTTCAGATAATTCTAGCTGCATGACCCTAAGCAAGTCACTTTATTTTTTGCCTCAGTTTCCTTATCTGTAAAATGAGTTAGAGAAAGAAATGAAGAACCACTCTAGTATGTATCTTTGCCACGAAAACCCAAAATGGGAGTCAGTAAGAATTGCACATATGCTGAACAATAAAAACAGCAAGGTTTATTTGGCCTTGCCTAGTTTGTCTGACATAGAGGGGTCCTTGCAGAGTCATTAGAGCATGTCCAAATTGCCTAATTTTGTAGGCGTCTATATCCCCTATCACATGGTGAGGGATGGGGAGAAGCCCCTTTTGATTAGCTGCTTGTATTCAGATTGTCTAACATGAAGGTCTCTTCATCCTCTCTTATGAGTCTCTTTTGGGTTGTGTGCATCTGGCAAGACTAAGCTGGTCACTTTCTTTTAGTCACTTTTTCCTATCACTTTTCTGTTGTTCTTTTCAGCCACCTTTTTTTTCCTTGCTGCTTTTTCTTGTTTGATCCAAAGGATGAAGATACCAGTTCTAGATCCAAATTCTCCTTGAAATCAAGTCCCAGGCACCCTGGGTTCCTGAGGCTTCAGGCAAGGCTGCTGACTACACCATTCTTCTTATAATCCTAACTTCAAGGTTGTAATGGTTTGGACTTTAAGTTCCAAAGGGATCGCTTCTGGCACTTGAAACTGAGAAGGACAAAAAATAGAGAACTGAAATAAACATCCCCAAGCTCATTTCTAGAAGACAGAATAAAAGGGAGAACGGGAAGGAAGTCCTTCCTCTCCCATTGGTTTAGTTCATGATGCCTGTACTGTATGTGGACTGGAAACTATGGATTATAAATGGTATAGAATCATAAAAAATTATATTAAAATAGTTATCAAAATATTTTACAAAAATTTTCATTTTTCCAATTATATATAAAAACAAATTTTTAATATTAGTTTTTTTAAAACTTTGAATTCCAAATCCTCTTCTTCCCTTCCTTCCCTACCACCATCTTGAGAAGACAAGCAATTTATAAAAATTTTAATTAGCTAAAAGCATGAAATCTGTCCATGGACCTAAGGGATCTCAAGACAATTAAGTTTAAGAACCTCTGTACCACAAGGAGTATCCACTGGAAGCTCTTTTTAAGACAATTACTGGGACTGAGACAAGAGGCTTCTCAGAAAGCCTTACTCAGAAACAGGTGTCATTATTACCTTTGATGAGTTCCTTTTATTGAGTTATAAACAATCCTATTCATTCTTTGAGCCCTGGGAACATATGCTTGCTTGTAAAGACAGTTGGTGACAACACAGTGGGTCATGTCAGAGAATGAATTTCCAAGGTTATACTGGAAATGGGAGTAATGAGCTGAAAAATACAAATTCTCAGGTCCATTATTTCATGTAAGAGCCTCTATCAAAGGGCTATATAGACAATATAGCTTAGTTCTTTAGAGTAGATTCTTCTTTTAAAATAGTATTTTGTTTTTCCAAATACATGAAAAGATAGTTTTCAACATTCACTTTTTATTTGTTTTCCAATTTTTTCTCCCTCCTTCCTCTCTTCCTCCTTCCCAAGACAGCAAGCAATTCTATACAGGTTAAACGTGTGCAATTCTTCTAAACATTTCCATATTTGTCATGCTGTACAAGAAAAATCAGACCAAAAGGGAAAAAAAACCACAAAAAAAGAAAAAAAGAAAAAGAAGCAAAAAAGAAAAAAACAAGCAAACAACATCATCAACAACAACAAAAGGAGAAAATACTATGCTTTGAACTCTCTGGATTTAGATGGCTTTTTTCATCACAAGTATATTGAAATTGCCTTGAATCACCTCGTTGTTGAAAATAGCCAGGTCCATCACAGTTGGTCATCATATAATATTTTATTTATATTTTTTTTTGGCAAGGCAATCGGGGTTAAGTGACTTTCCAAAGGTCACATAGCTAGTTAGTATTAAATGTCTGAGGAGAGATTTGAAGTCAGATCTTTCTGACTCCAGGGATTATCTACTGCACCCATTTAACTGTCCCCACATAATTTTGTTGCTATGTACAATGCTCTCTTGGTTCTGCTCACTTCACTTAGCATCAATTCATATAAGTCTCTTTATGCTCTTCTGAAATGATTTCTTATAGAACATTCCTCATTGAACAATAATATTCCATTAAATACATATACCATAACTTATTTAGTCATTTCTCAACTGATGGGCATCCGTTCAGTTTCCGGTTACTTGCCACTACAAAAAGGGCTGAAGAGCAAAGATTCTTAAGCTGTGGGTTACAACTCCATATGAAGTCACATTAACTGAATTTGGGGAGTCATGAAATTATGATTTATTATCAGTAAATGTTTGATTCATATACCTATTTTATATACCTATACCTGGGATTATATAAAAATTTCTTATGCAAAAAGGGGTAGTTAATGGAAAGGGTTTAAGAAGCCCTGATTTACAGAGTCTCTACTGGGTCTATAGAGTTAAAAAAAAAAAAAAAAAGGTGGGGGGAAAAGGATACATATATGCAAAAATATTTGTAGTAGCCCTTTTTGTACTGGCAACAAACTGGAAACTAAGTGGCTACCCATCATTTGGAGAATGGCTGAATAAGTTATGGTATATGAAAGCTATGGAATATTATTGTTCTATAAGAAACGATCAGGAGGATGATTTCAGAGAGGGCTGGAGAAACTGATGCTAAGTGAACTGAGCAGAACCAGCAGATCATTTTACATGGCAACAAGATAATCAATTCTAATGGCCATGACTCATTTTAACAATGATGTGATTCAGTCCAATTCCAATAAATTTTTTTTCTGAGGCAATAGAGGTTAAGATACTGCCCCTCAATAGATTTGTGATGAAGAGAGTCATCTGCATCCAGAGAGAAGACTATGTGGATCACAACATAATTTTTTGTTGTTTGCTTGCTCTTTGCTTTTTTTTTTTTTTTTTTAATGCGGTCTGTTTGATTTAGTTTTTCTTGTGTGGCATGATAGATGTGGAAATATGTATAAAAGAATTGTACATGTTTAACATATATTGGATTATTTGCCATCTAGGGGAAGAGGTGAGAGAGCGAAGGAGAAAAATTTGAAAGACAAGGTTTTGCAAGGGTGAATGTTGAAAACTACTTTTGCATATATTTTAGAAATATATAGCTGGGGGCAGTTGGTGGTGCAGTGGATAGAGCACCAGCCCTGACCTGAGTTCAAATCTGATCTCAGACACTTAAAATTTCCTAGTTGTGTGACTCTGGGCAAGTCACTTAACCTCAATTGCCTTAGCCAAAAAACCACAAACATATATATAATTTAAAAAAAAAAAAAAAAAGAAGAAGAAGCCACTCTGCTTTAGAGGGGTGACTTGCTATAGGAGAGGGAAGGAAACAAACATTTATTTAAATACCTACTTTGTGCCAGGAACTCTGTATTTAACAAATATTATCTCTTTTGTTTTGATTCCTATAACCCTGGAAGGTAGATGTTGTTTTTATCCCCATTTTACAAGTGAGGAAATTGAGGAGGACAAAAGTTGTGATTTGCCCAGGTCATACAACTAGCAAGTGTTTTGAAGTCAAATTTGAACTCAATTTTTTCTGACTCCCAGCCCAGGGCTCTATCCACTGTTAGATTATCATTGCTTGTTGAACATTTCCCTGAAGATCCATTGAGGAGAGCAGTTTGTTGAGTTGGAGGACTGGAAACTTGATTACAAGAGAATGAGAAGTGAGTGTAATGTAAAGGTAAGGAAACAATGAATTTAAACTAGCAAAGCAGCGGTATCAAAGTCTAATAGAAGCAGAGAATAGAAATATAAAAAGGTCTTTTTGAGTCACAGATTGAAAACCTATTATCTATATTCTATTGAATTTTTATTGATTTTGCTAAATATGTCCTAATCAATATTACTGTTCTGTAAGAAATGACCAACAGGATGATTTCAGAAAGGCCTGGAGAGACTTACACGAACTGATGCTGAGTGAAATGAGCAGGACCAGGAGATCATTATATACTTCAACAACAATACTAGATGATGACCAGTTCTGATGGATCAGGCCATCCTCAGCAACGAGATCAACCAAATCATTTCTAATGGAGCAGTAATGAACTGAACTAGCTATACCCAGAAAAAGAACTCTGGGAGATGACTAAAAACCATTACATTGAATTCCCAATCCCTATATTTATGCACACCTGCATTTTTGATTTCCTTCACAAGCTAATTGTACAATAATTCAGAGTCTGATTCTTTTTGTACAGCAAAATAATGTTTTGGTCATGTATACTTATTGTGTATCTAATTTATATTTTAATATATTTAACATCTACTGGTCATCCTGCCATCTAGGGGAGGGGGTGGGGGTAAGAGGTGAAAAATTGGAACAAGAGGTTTGGCAATTGTTAATGCTGTAAAGTTACCCATGTATATATCCTGTAAATAAAAGGCTATTAAATTTAAAAAAAAATAAAATAAAATAAATATGTCCTAATCAATACTATTTCCTCGATCAAACCAGACCAACATTTCATTTTGATCTGATTCTATCAAACTATGTTGAAAGGGGCTGCGTATTTGAAACTTCCAGTGCAGGGGTGGGGTATGTCCGGTCTGTGGGATGTAAAAGGCCTGTGAAATCATTTGATCTGGCCCTGCCCAGGCAATCACAAGAAATGACAAGCTGAAAGTTAGGTACAACAACCTCCCACAGCTTGAGTTTTTAAATTGATAATTTTGTATGGCCCGCGAATGATGTTATAAATACCAAATGGTCCTTGGCAGAAAAAAGATTCCACACCCTTGCTCTAGTACATGTGAGAAGGCTAAAACATATAATGAAATCCAAAGAACAGGAGTAGAGAATGATTATCATCAAGGAATTATATGAAAAGGAGAGAAGATCAGATTTCATGGCAAAAATGGGAGATGACAGGAGGACGATTGGAGTACTGGAGCCTTTATGATATTGGGAGAAAGCAAGGAAAGATTCCAGGACATTCAATGAATCTCCCTTCTCATCATTTTCACCATCACTCCCACTTCCCACCATGTTCTTTGGGGAGAACATAGGTTATGGTCATGTTGGATAAGCAGGTATTTAGCCCAGTGTCTGCACATAGTAAGTAAATCTCTTCCAACATTCTCACCACCCTCTACCTCCCCTGTCATGTTCTTTTGGGAAACTGTGGGTTAGAGTCGCACTACATAGGCAGGCACTTAGCCTAGTATCTAGCTTATAGTAAGTAAATTTCCTCTTCCATTATCTCTTCCCCTTCTATTTTCTCTGGGGAAAACATGGAATAGATCACAATGGACAGAAAGGCATGAAAAGGTTGAGGTTTGCATGCTTGAAGGGAACTCCCAAATCACTAGGATCATAGATCCATTTGAGCTGTGGATGATTATAGGGAAGAGTAGAAGAATTGTGGTGAACAATGAGCAGTCAGTTGAGATTAGATAAATTTGTAGTGCACACCCCCAGCATAGTTGAGTGATTTCCTCATTCAGCACATGAGTAGGAGTAGAAGTAGGCAGGGTTATCTAAGGCTGCAGTTTGGCAAGGGCAAGCTGTGAAAAGGGCAAGGAACCAGGGTAGAATGTAAAGGTGAAGCTGAGTGGGTAAACTGTAGCTTGGGATTTTGAAAGGAGGAAAAAGGGCAGAACAAAGTATTGCATCTGGGAAAAGGGAAAAGTAACTGGAAGTTGATCTTGGGGAAGAACAGTATTTAGAGGGTTAGGGAAGAGGGAGAGACTGAAAGACAGAAGAAATTCTACTAACATCTATCAATTTGTTTATCTGCTAGTGCATTTGGAAGAGCAGGCTCCTTTTGCCTTTCTGAATAAAATGATGCTGTCCATAAGTGTTGTTACTTAAACTTCCTCTTAAGCACTGAACAGGGCTATTCCAGGAACTAAGTAGAATGTGTTCTACTTTGCCTTTTTAGGGGCCAACTGAGACTGTTCTGACTCTCGAGACAGCTGAGAAACTGGGTAGCCAATTGAGCAGCCAACAGCACAGACTGGCATATGTGTGTAGTCTTGGATCTTTATTTTTTCTTTTCTGTGTATTACTGGTGGCTTGTCTATTATATCATTGTATTCTGTAGGGCTAGATTTTAGGAGTTTGCAGCTGTGTTTTCTATTCCTTGAAATCAGACTAACTTACCAACTCATAGTGTCATTATATCTATCAGTTGAGGAATGGTTGAATAAGTTGTGGGATATGAATGTAATGGAAAATTATTGTTCTGTAGGAAATAACGTACAGGTTGATTTCAGAAAAGCTGGGACAGACTTGCATGAACTAATACTAAGTGAAGTAAATAGAACCAAGAGAATATTGTATACAGCAACAAGAAGATTATGTGATAACCAATTGTGATGGATTTGACTCTTTTCAATAATGAGATGATACAAGGCACTTCTAATTGACTTGTGATGGAAAGAGCCATCTGAACCCAGAGAGAGAACTATGGAGACTGAATATGGATCAAAGAATAGAATTTTCACTTTTGTTGTTGTTGTTCTTTACTTTTTTTCTCTCGTATTTTTTTTCACTTTTTAATCTGATTTTTCTTGTGCAGCATGACAAATATGGATATATATTTAGAAGAATTGCCCATATTTAACTTAGATTGCTTGCTATCTATAGGAGGGGGTGGGAGAGAGGGAGGGAGAAAAATTTGGAACATAAGGTTTTCCAGAGGTGAATATTGAAAAGTATCTTTGCATGTATTTGGAAAATAAAAAGCTATTAAAAAAGACCTCCATAACCTTAAAAAAAAAGTGTCAGCCTAATTGACTTGTTCTTGATGGGCTCTGGGCTTTCTAAATCTACATGGCTGAGAAACAGTCCCTGAAATATAGAAGGAATAATAAATTTTGAGTTCTCTCTAAAACTGAGTTACCAGGATTATTAGCTGGGTCCATTGATCAGAACCTGGTGCTGATGAGTCTAAGATGAGCAATTTAATTTCAGTTTGGGGCAAATGAAAATGCCTTATCCCTATCCCTATCATTCCTTGTCCTTATTTCTACCCCCTTTCCTATGCCTATTGGGAGCAGTTAGCTTTGCATAGAGAAACATCCTGCTATTATATGGTAACAGGACGTCTGAATTTGGACAGCTTTCCTCTATGGTTGTAACTGGAACAGGGTCATGGAACATGCTTAGATTTGCCCTGCTGCTAGATTGCACAAACAAGTTAAGTATTCTCTGCCAGCTTCCAGTTCACTCTGGAATCTTGCCACATTGGTGGGGAAAAGGGGAAGAAAAGTTCTAACCATAAGTGATGTGTGAGTCTCTAAACTGGCTGCTCAGCTGGATGAGTTGAAGACCCAGGGGGCCTTTTTTTTTTTTTTTTTTTTTTTTAACTGTTCAGGTAAACAATTACTTTACTAAACAGAACAGCTGAGGACAGTGTCTTTGTTGTTGTTCAGTCTTCATGCAAACCACTCTTCATGACCCCATTTGGGGTTTTCTTAGCAAAGATACTGGAGTGATACTTATAATTTTTCCAAGATCATTTTATAGATGAGAAACTGAGGCAAACAGGGTTAAGTGACTTGCCCAGGGTCACACAGCTAATAAGTGTCTGAGGCTGAATTTGAACTTATTAATAATTTTTTATATTTTTAAAATATTTTTCCTCTCTCTTTTTTTTTTAAAATAACTTTATTGACAGAACCCATGCCAGGGTAATTTTTTACAACATTATCCCTTGCACTCACTTCTGTTCCGATTTTTCCCCTCCCTTCCTCTACCCCCTCCCCCAGATGGCAAGCAGTCCTATACATGTTAAATAGGTTACAGTATATCTTAGATACAATATATGTGTGCAGAACCAAACAGTTCTCTTGTTGCTCAGGGAGAATTGGATTCAGAAGGTGTAAATAACCCGGGAAGAAAAACAAAAATGCAAACAGTTTACCTTCTGAACTTATTAATAAGATGAGTCTTCCTGACTTCAATCCCAGTGCTCTATCTCAGGGCTTGTCAACCTTTTTCCACTCCTGACTCCTTTTTCCCAGAAAATTTTTTACTCAACTCTGGGCATATAGGTTTATAAAATAGGTATACACATCAAACATTTATGATAAATCTAATTTCCTTATTCCCACATTCAGCTAGATGACCCCATATGGGGTTCCACAATTTAAGAAGTATTGTTTTAATCATTGCATTACTTAGTTGCCCTAGCTCTCTGTAGTCTACCAGTAAATATACTTGGGGACCATCCTTCATTCTCCCAAAGCAGCACATATACAAGTTCCACATTGTCTGAGAAGCCCAAATCCAATAAGTATGGTGGGCTTGAGAACTCACATTGAAGATCAGTTAATTCAAGATTCTCAATGTCTGCTTCATAGTATCCTGGCCTACAACATCAGATTTTCTTGATTTTGACACCATTTTTCTATGCACTATGCTAATAATTTCTTTGGATATATCGGGCATATAGGCGTGCACAGCTTAAAAACTATATTCTTATAAGCATATAATTGAAAACTACTGTCTTACCTATTATTCCTGCTGAGGAAACTGGTCACTTAACCTCCTGCCCACCTTTCCCAATTCAGGTACCTTTCCCCACAACTACTAACACTAGGTCAAGAGATTACAACCATTTTGTGTCATGGGCTTTTGAGTTATCTCAGAATAACGTTTTTATGTAAAAAATAAAATAAATGGGGGCACAACTAAAGGGAGCCTTTTAAAAGAAGGCAGCACATAGACAGGAGTGTGGTGAAGACAGCTCTAACCTTCTCTTGAGACAAACTGTTAAATACTACAAATAAGATTTGATTGTTTTGTGGATTGTCCACAAGAAAATGATAGTGAAAATGCTAATAATGCCAATTAAATTTAAAAATGTTCAATGTGTGACTTTTGTAACATTTCATCAAATAAAGTTCCCTGAATAAGCTTAAAAAAATGTGGTGGGTATATTTCTTTTTCCCTGAAGGGCTGATTGTTAACCATTCGCACACCCCTGCACCTATAATCCCCCCAGTGATCAGGGAGGTTGAGGCTGGCAGATCTTTTGAGTTTGGGAGTTCTGGGATGCAGTTGATGGGTAGCTGCACAAAAATTCAGCATCAGTAAGATAAGCCTCCAGAACTGCAGGCCACCAAGTGCCTTGGTTGTACAATGGCAATCTAACCCACACTGAAGCTAGTTTCAGAGGACTTACCTGGGCAAGACTGCACTGTGGACACCAAATTGTTGGTTCTATCTTTAAAATTTCTGAGTGAAATATGAACACAGAAATTCAACACAGCAGGGCAGCTGATCTAGAATGGGACTGTCACTTTAAAAATGAGCAATTCATTTTCAGTTATAAAATCCATCATCTTTAACCTTTCCCAAAACATTTTCTGTTTTAGCTAGTGAATTTTTGTGTTCAAAAGATGAGTCCCATTCTTGACAGCCATTTGGAATTATGCAAATACAGTGACTAAAATTTTGGCCTAGAGATTCCACTGTTAGGTATATATACTAAGGATATCAATGGCAAAAAGAAAGGCCCTATATGCAGCAAAATATTTACAGCAACACAATTTGTACTAGCAAGAAATTGCAAACAAAGTCAATGCTTGTTGACTTGTGGCTTATAAATGGAATGGAATATATGACTATGCAATAAAAAAACAATACATATGATGAATACAAAAAACATGGGAGACATCTGCACTGTACAAAGTGAAGTAAGCAGAACTAGATAAAGAACATAAACAATTATCTCGGATAAATGCCAATGGAGAAAATAACCAAAAAAAAAAAAAAATGGAGTTGAATGTAAACTTATAATAACCAAAGCAGGCACTTTACCTTTTCTCCTTTTCAGATAAGGGATAATATAGGTGTGGGAAAATGCATATAATACTAGACATATTACACATATATGCATATATACATATTTATATATGCTCTGTATATTTCTATACACATTAATTTTGTTGATTTTTTTTCCTTCTTTTTTCTACGGACTTGTAAGGTGCAATGGAGAGTGCTGAACCTGAAATCAGACACACTCTTTTTCCTAAGTTCAAATCTGCCATGCCCCTGTTTGCCTCAATTCCTCAGTGGCGATGCACTAAAGTGTCTCTGCCAAGAAACCCAAATAGGTTCATGAATAGACAGACACAATTGAAAAAAGACTTAATAACAACAACCACCATATGGTCTTGCTCTCTGTGGAGCTAATGGAGAAATTATTCATTTGGGAAATGTTTATTAAGAAAAAAAAGCATTTATTTAATATGATTATTATTTATTTTTAAAAGAAGTCTATCTTCTTTAAGAAATCAGGCTAGAAAATGAAGAAACCATTCACCAAGAGGAAGGGTTGTTGAATGAGCTAAAAAAATAAAAAAAGCTAAAGAGAGATTTATTTGGACAGAAGTTAAGAACAGTTACTCCTCTCAGAGGAAAAAGAGATGTGGTAAAGAGGTAATTAACACCTTTCCTTTGAATAGCAGCCAAGAACTAAGAATAAACAAGGCCAAAACGAATAAAGGATAATCCTGGAAATGAGAAAAAAATTACTTCCTTTAGGTTTAAAAAATAGCTAAATAAACTAAGCTTATAGCAGTTAAGTCATGCCATGGGTACTTAATTTGTGCTTAAGGATTTGTTTTTTGTTTAACCCTTCTAAATGGAGCATTATGCTGGTTCTAAACATTAAGAATTATTTATTTGTAGAAATAGTACAAGTACATGATATGTTTTGTTATTGCTTTTCTCAATTATCGAACATGTGAAATGTTTACCTGTAAACCTGTTACTTTAAATAAGCATCCTCTTTCATCTGATGGCAACTACCCAAATAAGGTGTTGATTGGCTTTCATTATTTTAACTTTATATCCTCTCATCTTATTTTAGTAATAAAAATATAATACTCCCTTTTGCCATTCCATTATTTTTCTTTTTATTCCAGATAGGTGAACTAGGTGAACTGTCTAGATATAGGGAGGAAAGTGCTGTGAGTAATGCTAATAGTTTCACATTTTGTACCTTAATGATCTATTTTTATTACCTCAATAACTACTTCATTTATCAACCTCCCTTTATCAATATTAACCTGGCCTTATTTTTTTTTCTCTTTCCCCATCTTTTTCTGTGTGGGTTTGTGAAATTTAAGGCATTTACTCTTAGAGACAGTGGTTATTTGGGAAAGTATTGTATTCTGTTAATATTAAACACAAGATAATTTATAGCATTTTGGGAACATTTATAATAGTTAATCTACTGCCTGCCTAAATGAGTGTCAGTACAAGGAACAAATGGCAAAATTGAATCGGGAGTCAATGGCTTGTCCGAGGTCAGGGAAGTCAATTACCTACACTGATAGCTCAGGCTTTCATAGCTCCATTTCTCTACTCACTCATGCTTTCACTGACTTGTTATTTTTAATGTGACAGCATGAAGGCAACTGTTGTCAACAAACAGGCAAGGCATAGGAAAACAGTTGGAATGGAAAGATGAGTAGCTAGCTGCCTACTTCTGTTTGTGCTTGGCAAGGAGCCGTGACCTGATGCTTGCCAAGGGTGAGTCTGCCAGAATGTTAATGAGACACATAAAAGGCTTTGTAAAGACAGAAAGCTGCTAATAACAAACTATGTCTACCTAAATCAAGAACTTTATTGTGTGCCATTTTCTAAAAGCACACAGCCAATACACTTATGAAAATTAACATTCATCCAGAATGAAGCAAATAGATTTTTTGGGGGTATGGGTTAAATTAGAATTTGCCTGTAAGTTTAGGGGAAATACTGTTTAACACAAACAAGTCACATCTGGAGATACACATTACAAAAATATCACAGATGTTGAATGGTAACCATTTAAGAAACTACCTCAGGTAGGAAAACATGCAGATTTAATCAAACTATTTAATTTGGTTCTTAAGTAGCTAATTAAGAGAATTATATTTTGGTGTCAAGCTACTTGTAGCTCAGTTTCCTTATTTTTTTCTAACAAAGTTTGATTTATAAAAAAGTTTTGATCACATTATTGTCATTTTTCTTTTTTTCACTCTCTGCCAAGTCTTCATTATATGATAGATGTATTTTCTTTTTCCAGATGTATTTTCAATAAAACAAGACAGTAATAATGTCTGATAGTATATGCCTCATCCCTCACCTGCAATCCATATTCTTTGCCCTCTAGAAGAGGTAGGTATGTTTATCATCAATTCTCTGGACTCAGGTTTAGTTAGTCCACTGATCTGAATCATAATAACCTTTTATATTATCTTCCTTTACATTAATTATAATCACGGTATTTATTATTTCCCTAGTTCTGCTTATTTCATTTTATCAGTTGACAAAAATCTTCCTAATTCTCTGAATTCTTTATATTTGTTTTCTACTTTGTCACAATGATAGTAAATCATAAAAATATAACTTTTTAAATTTAGCCATTCCCCCAAATGATTAGCACCTACTTTATTTCTGTTTTGTTTTTGCAACAATAATAAATGCTAAGAATATTTTGAAATAAATGAGGCTCTTCCCTCTAGATGGCAGAAAGGATAGAGCACTAGCTCAGGAGTCAGGAGAACTTGAGTTCAAATCCCACTTCAGACAGACTCTGGGCAAGTCACTTAACTCTGCCATCAGTTGCTGATGTGTAAAATGAACTAGAGAAGAAAATGGCAAGTCATTCAGTATCTTTGCCAAGAAAACCCCGTATGGATCACAGAAAATTGGACATGACTGATATAACCCAATGACAATGTGTGCCCAGTAGTTTTATTTAATAATAGGTTTTTTAAAAGTTTTACTGAAGTCTTACTAAATAGTACAGTTATTGATGATATAACTTCCAACCTACTCAATGAGTCTTTGTAGCAAATAAATAAAGTGTCTTCTTTAAGATATAACTTCCATGAGGACAGGGATTATTTTGTATTTGTTTTTGTATACATAGGATAAATGCTCACATGGTTGGTTGACACAGTAACTATGTCTGACAATGAATATAACAATCTGCACTCCTGGTCTCCTATTGTTCTGTTCTAACAAAGGAGGTACATTTTTTTCATCTTGTCTTTGGACTCAAAACTAGTTATTGTAATTATTTAATTTTCAACTTTGTTTTTGTGTTACTTTCATTTCAATGGTGGTTCATTCTGCTTACTTTAGCCTGCTATAGTTCATATGTATTCTCAAGTTGCTTCATATTTTTATTCATTAATTATATGGTGTAATGATATTCTATCACATTCATATACTATTGTATATTATTATTATTATTAATTTGACCAGCTACTCATCTCTGAAGATAAGCTTTAGTCAAAGGAACTTTTCTCCTCCAAAAACATCCATTACTAGGATTAAGGATTCCGTATGAGACAGGAATTTGTGGAGACAACTAGAAAATCACTTGCAAAAAATTAGGTTTAGATAAAAAATATTTATAGCATATGCCACAATAAACTTTAATTGGATCTTCAACCTAAATTTTAAAAATTGAAATAATGTAATTGTCCTTTTTTTAAAATAGAGGAGTATGGAAGGAATTATCCTTGTATAACTATGGCTAGGAAGCAGGAGAAAATTATTTTAATTTAATCTTTTTTCTCCATTTGCATGTAAAATCAATTTAGCATGTTTTGAAAATTTTTGAATACTAAATTATCACTCCCTCTTCATTGACAAGGCAAGCAATTTGATATATGTTTTTGTGTGCCATTGTACAAAATATATTTCCATATTAGTCATATTGTGAAAGAAAACAGATTGAACAAAACAGAACAAGAAAAAAAAATTTAAGTATGCATTCCAGACTCCATCAGTTATTTCCCTGGTGATAGTATTTTTCTTTTTTTCCCCCTTAAATAATAGCTTTTTATTTTAAAAATTCATGCAAAGATAATCTCCAACACCCACCCCTGTAAAACCCCATGCTCCAAACCCTCCTCTCTGTCCTCCCCATCTCCCCCAAACAGCAAGCAATGCAATACATGGTAACCATATACAATTTCTCCATACATATCTTTACACCTAGGTGATAGTATTTTTCATCATAAGTCCTTCAGAATTATCTTGGATCACTGTAATGCAGAGAAGAGCTAAATAATTTACAGATTATTATTGTATAATATTGTTATTACTTTGTACAATGTTTTCCTAGTCATGCTCTTTCACTTTGCATCAGTTTATATTAAGTTTTTCCAGGTTTTTCTGAGAGAAAAGGAGGAAATTCTTAACTAAAATAAGGGACAGGATTGACATAAAAAAATGTGAAAAACACAAAATTAATGTTTCACCAAGAAGAGATGGTTAATTGGGAAAAAATCTTCATGATGAATTTTTTTATAGTAGTTGGACATTAAAAATGTAGAGAGAATCAAATATATAAGAACAAGAGCCATTCCCTCCCTCATGGATAAGTGGCTAAAGGATAAAAACAGGAAGTTTTTTTTTTTTAAAAAAAAACACAAGCTATCTATCATAATCACTTGAAAGAATAACCAAATAATTGGTAATAGGATAAATGCAAATTATTGACTTACATCCACTAGATGGACAAAGATGACAAAAGATAGAAGAGTTAAATATTGGAGGGAATGTGGGAAAATAAGCAAAACCAACTCAGGTTAGAAAGTTCAGTAGTTAGAAAGGTCAGCAGCTTACAAAAGATCTAGATTCATTCAACCTGTGAACAGACTAACATGATATTATAGATGAAAATGGAGAGATAGTTACACACTTGGCTGAATAACAATACTGAAATTTGCTCAAGTGATATATTACAACAGAAGTGCAGGAAGCAGCAAAACTCCACTCCTGGAACTAGATTAACATTTAATTGGGAAATATTTAACAAAATGAATAAAAATACAACATAGATTTTAATTTGTTGTTTTCTAAGGCAATATTCAGCCAGCAGAGATCTATTTGTTTTAAAACCACTGCCTTACATGGAACTGCATGCTAATTGATATAAGTTATTGTAAAATTAATTCATGCTTATTTTGCTATTTTGTTTATCAGTGCTAGTGTTATTAATGTAGGGTAGCAACACTTCTTTATTAGCTACACGCTATTTTGCTGCTTAATGTTTGTGTATATGCTAAAAACTATGCATGTTTTGTTCTTTCATATGCTACAGCTATCATTAGCTTTATTTTGCTATCTAAATTATTTGATTTTGTATTATGGATATGCATGTACATTGTTTTTCATGTCATTAAGGCATCTGATCACTAAAGCAGTTGGTAAAGCAATGCTTTGTATCATGTCTATGATGTAATATGATTTTGTGGTCCCCTGACCTTGGGGGGCTTCTGTTCTAACAATAAGTCAGTAGTCCTAAATCTTCTGGCTTTGGAGTCTGCCTCAGGAAATCCCTACACCCAATGTCTGACCACTCCTTAGTCAGATAGCTCCTGGCCTCAGGAAACTCCCACAGATCAAACCCCTGAAACAATAGGGAATAAGACCACTCCTCAATTCATTGCTGACTGATAATCATGTCAGTAATAATATGGTCAAGAGAACCACTCCTTCTGGAGACCATTCCTTCCTACCTACGAGCCATAAAATTAGCATATCTATGATTGAAAGTTAAATAAATATATCTCCTTGCTTCTGTTTCTCTGCTGGATTCTCTTAGAATTCAAGCCTGTTTTTATAATGGCGTTAATATTGCAAGCTTTGCCCCTTGGCTAAGGAGATGGGTTGAAGACTGCAAATTCTTTTGAGACCCTAAACTTTTGGGGTCCCCTTTCCCAACCTCAACATCTGCATCATGTACTATTGATTTATATTTTGTGTGTACATGTCATAGGATGATTACCCTAGGACAGGGATAATCACCTTTGATTTTATAGTAGTGATGTAGCTTTTGTGTTTGGGATCTATGTTTACAGATTTCAAGTATTCCTCAGCTAATTTTTGCAAGAGACTGCAACATTTCTGGCCCGAATGAGGAATGTAGTAGCCTCTCCCAGATTTCCAGTCTAGGGCTTGCTGTCAGGGAGAATCAAGATGCTGGAAGCTACTATGGTAACAGCACACTTTTAGTCAGTGTTCCAAAGGATCCATGGCATTTAAAGTAAGCACTGGAAGAGGAGGATGGCAAAGAGAGTAAGAAGTATTTCTTTTAGCCCAGCCAGGTGGAGTACTAGGGGCAGAGTGAGAGTCAGAGTAATGTGCTATCCCTGGATGACCAGCTTCTGTCTCTGGGAGTCCTGAGGATTATTGTTGATGACAATATTGACCAGTACCTGTGAGATGGAGCCAGATAAGACTGTGGAGAGATAAACAAGTGGAGCAGTGAAAAAAGAGAGAACTCATTTGAGTAGGCTAGTGAGCCATCCAGACGAGGCACATGATAGCTTTGTTTCCCCTCCTTTTCCCTGGTTGGATCCCCATTTTTGTAACTGTCCAGACTATTCATATTTATGTTCTACCATTCCCTGCTTCCTCCTGGCTAGAGAGGAGAAGGAGCAATGAGACTCCCATCCTGTTCCCTACCCACTACAGGCTCAAACAATTGGCATTCCAAAATAACCGTTCTCCAATTGGTTTCTTTGCTTCCTTGTGTATTGTTATCATTTATATAAAAGAAAACTGATGGCTACTAGCACCTTCTAGGAATATAATTATTTGGCAACCAATATAATTGGGAAGAGGCTTTTGCCCTTAAAAACATAGGAATATTTTTCTTTCTCAGGAAAGGCTAAAGTGGTTAGTCTCATGGAGCCCATGAAAGACCTACAAATTGTTATCATCATCATCTTCATCATCCCCAAAAATCTAGTAAGAGAAGCCATTATATGCATTATTCTGGTAAGGATCATCCTTATTATACATGGCATTCCCCTTTGCAGTGTGGGCATATTAAAGATGAAATTCCATCCAATTTGTCTTTTATAAATCAGGAGCTTTCCTAACAGATGGGAACTTCTACTTCCTCTACATGTGAAAATCCATTTACAAATTTCAGATGTATATCCATACCTGTCTATGCCTATACCCCCAAAGGGGAAATCATTTTCCTAGCTCTCTAATGTATTCTAAATATTAAATGTGTAGAACTCTATAGGCTACTTTACATGTATATAGTTCTGCCCATCTAAATAAACATTTAACCATCCATCCATCCATTTAAATATCTATCTGTCCATCTATCTACGATAGATTAGAAAAATCATCAAATGTTGGAGTCCAGGTCCAGTGAATACAGAGAATGTGAATGAATATCCCAGGCCAGACAGAAGATGTGCTTTATAATTTCCATTTATTCATCTGAATGCCAGGGTTTAAATACTCTTTAAACTAGTGTTACATTAACAACAGCTACATCCAGGTGACTCTATATATCTTCCAGGGTTAATGCGTAGACCATACATTGACATTTCAATTCATCTTAACTAGCAATAACAAGATTATCTATCATCACAGGGTTGTAAATAATAGAGATTATCAATAGCAAGGTACTTGTCAAAACAGAGTTGTAAATAGCATAGCTGTATTACCTTGTTCCTGCCACATGCATTCTCCATCAAGATTATTCTAAATTTATCTAGAGTATGTCTTTCACTCGTTAAGGAGATAGTATGCCAATGTCTCCAGCAGAGACCTCACAGAGCCTCAGAGAGCCGGTCCTAACAATACCTGAACCGGATTCCTCCAGTTCATGCACCTACTGCTGGCTCTCTACAATCAAAGAGAATGTCATTTGAATCAGGGATACCACCATTATGCTATAGTTCTTTGTCTTTGTGCTATATGTTTGATCATAAGTTGAATTTACAGAGAGTAAAAAACACTAATTTTGCCCTTATTTAATCCTCACAATAACTGTTTATGTACTATTAGCTTAATTTTACAGATAAACTAGGGTTACAAAACTAGTGTCTGAGGCAAGATTCAAAGTCAGAACATATTGTATCACCTAATTGCTTTTAACTTTTTTTTTCCTTAGGCAATTAGGGCTAAGTGACTTGCCCAGGGTCACACAGCTAGGAAGTGTTAAGTGTCTAAGGTTACATTTGAACTCCTGACTTCTCCGCTGGTGCTCTATCCACGTCACCACCTAGCTGCCCTATATAACTTTTTTTTTTTTTTAAATAGAGCCAAAGAATTGGATTCCTCTTTGTTTAGGGAATCACTGAATAAATTATATGAATGTAATGAAACAGTTTGCTATAAGAAATGATAAATATGAAGAATTTAGAGAAACAAGATATGTGAACTGATGCAGAATGAAGAAAGAACTAGAACAATTTACAGTTCTGAGTTTTTTTGACCTATGATTTTATTGGTTCGGAGTTTCTAAATTAGGATATTACTTTCACCACTGCAGATTAGCCAATAATGGTATGAGATAGTTTCCTGAAGGTACTGAGAGGTTAAGTAATTTTACTCAATTTCAACAGCCAGTAGGTATCAAATGCAAGGGTTCTGGATTATGAGTCCATCTCTATCCATCCTTCTGTACAGCTTTTCATGGTGATGACAATAATATATGGAAAAACAATCAGGTATTTCCAAACTCTAATTAATGTGGTGACCAATTTTGAGTTCAGAGCATGCCAGATACTACTGTATGAGGTACAGTGTACATTTTTTTTTAATGGCCATATTTATTCATTTTGTATGACTTTGCTATAACAGAATTTCTCTTAGGGTTGGGGATGGAATGAAGCAGAATCATTAAGAAGTTTATTTTTTTTTTTAGAAAAAAAACTAGTAGAAATAAATATTTTAAAAGCAACAAAAGGATTTTGAAAAAATTTGCTATTTCCAATTATATGTAAAACCAGTTTTTAACATTAAAAAAATTTCTCCCTCCTTCCCACCCCTCTCCTTCAGAAAACAAGCAATTTTATGTAACATTTATACATGTAAAGTCATGCAAAATACATTTTCATATTAGCCATGTTGTGAAACAAAACACAGATCACAAAAAACATTTTTAAAAGGATGCTTTAATCTCCACCATCAGTTCTTCCCCTGGAGGTGGTTTCATATGTCTTTCGGAATGGTCTTGGATCACTGTATTGCTGAGAATAGCTAAGTCATTCACAGTTAATTATACAATATTGCTATTACTGTGTTCAAAGTTTTCTTGATTCTACTCACTTCATTATGCATCAGTTTATATAAGTCTTCAGAGGTTTTTCTGAAACCATTTTACTTATTTCATAGGACTCCATCACAATCCTATACTACAAATTGTTCAGCTATTTCCCAACTGATGGGTGTCCCCTCATAAATTTCTAATTCTTTGTCACCACAAAGAGCTGTTATAATAATTTTGTGTGTATTTACATGTATATGTATAACAAAAGAAAAACAAATATATATATATATATAGCTCCTTTTCTTTTTTCTTTCTCTTTTTGTTTAAATCTCTTTGGAATACACTTAGTAGTGACATTACTTGAACCAAAGGGCATGCAGGTTTATATCCTTTTGGGCATAGTTCCAACTTGCTCTCCAGTATGGTTGTATCAGTTCAAAACAGTATATTAGTATACTAATTTTTCTACATCACCTCCAACTTTGTCATATTAGCCAGTCTGATAGATGTCAAGTGATAGCTCAGAGTACTTTTAATTTCCATTTCTTAATCAAATAGTGATTTAGAACTTTTTTTTTCATATAACAATAGCTAGATATTCATATCCTTTGACCATTTATTAACTGGAGAATGACTAGTATTCTCATATATTTGACTCAGTTCTCTATGTAGGTGAGAAATGGGGCTTTTAACACAGAAACCTATTTTTAAAAATTCACCTAATTTTCTGCTAATATTGGCTTCATTGGATTTTTTGTGCAACACTTTAAAAATTTAATCAATTATCCATTTTACTGCTTTCTTTCTTGTTTTTTTTCCCATAATTCTTCCCTTATCAAAGATGTGACAGTTAAGATAATCCATGTTCCCCTAATTTGCTTATGTCGCTCTTTATATCTAAATCATCTATCCATTTTGACCTTATTTTAGTATAACCAAATTGCTCTCTAGTTTTCCCAGGAATGTTTTGTCAGACAGTGAGCAATTATCCCAAAAGCTTGGATCTTTGCATTTATCAAACACTAGATTACTATGGTCATTTACTACTATGTCTTGTGTATCTAATCTATTCCATTATAATACAGTTTGAAATCTGGAACTGATAGACTACCTTCCTTCCCATTTTTTTCTCATTGATTTCCTTGGTATTCTTGATCTTTTGTTCTTCTAGATGAATTTTGATATTTTTTTCTAGCTCTATAAATTGATTTTTTTCATAGCTTGATATGGCTCTGAATAAGTAAATTAACTTTGGTAGAATTGTTATTTTGATTATATTGGCTTGGTTTACCCATGAGCAATTAATATTTTTCTAATTGTTTAGATCTGATTTTCTTTGTGTAAAGTGCTTTATAATTCTATTCAGTTTCTGAGTTTGTTTTGGTAACAGACTGCCACATTTTTTTATATTGTCTACAGTTATTTTAAATGGAATTTCTTTATCTCCTGCTGGACTTTGTAATATATAGAAAAGCTGATGATTCATGTGGATTTACTTTATATCCTGCTACTATGCTAAAATCATTATTTCAACTATTTTTTAGTTAACTCTCTAACTATACCATCATATTATCTGCAAAGAAAGTTTTGTTTCTTCATTGCCTGTTCTAATTCCTTTAATTTTTTTTCTTCTCTAATTGCTATAACTAGTTTTTCTAGTACAATACTGAATAGTCGTGATAATAGATGTCCTTTTTTGATTCCTGATCTTATTGGGAAGGCCTCTAGCTTATCCCTATTATAGATAATGCTTGCTAATTTAAAGGAAAGCTTTTATTCATTTATCCATTTATTATTAAATGAGTTTCTTCTAGTCTTTTCTGCATCTTGTTTTTATTATTCAAATGGTCAATTGTGCTGATAGTGTTCCTAATAATAAACTAGTCCCTTATTTTTGTATAAATTCCAACTGGTTGTAGTGTATGATTTTTGTGATATATTGCTATAATTTCCTTTATATTACTTAAAACTTTTGCATCAATATGCTCTTAAAAATGATATGTTGTTTTCTTTCTCTGACTCTGCTCTTCCTAGTTTAGGTATCAACTTCTTGTTTGTCTTATAAAAGTAATGTGGTAAGACTCCTTTATATATTTTTCTAAATAGTTTACAATAGTATTATAATTGTTTTAAATGTTTGATAGAATTCCCTTGTGAATCTACTTGGTATTGGGGATTTTTTATTAGGAAGTCCATTTATGGTTTGTTCAATTTTTTTCCCTAAGATTTCATCTTCCAATTTGGGGGATTATTTACATTTTTGTAAATATTCATCCATTTTGTTGAAATTGTCAGATTTATTAGCATATAATTGGGCAAAATAGCTCCTAATAATTGCTTTAATTTCATTAGTGGTGAATTCACCCTTTGCATTTTTGATACTGTCAATTTGCTTTTTTTATTTAAAAAGTCAAATTAACCAATGATTTATGTACTTTATTGGTTTTTCCACAGAACCAGCTCCTACTTTTATTTATCAATTCGATGGTTTTCTTACATTCAATTTTATTAATTTCTCCTTTGATTTTTCAGTATTTTCCTATTTGGTGTTTAATTAGGGATTTTTAAATATTTATATATATATATGTGTGTGTGTGTGTAATATATATATATATATATATATATATATATATATATATATATATATATTTCCCAATTTACTGATCAGCTCTTTATTACATTTAGAATATACAATTTCCCTTAAGTTCTACTTAAGGCAATTCATATATTTTGGTATTTTGTCTCATTGGCGTCATTCTCTTTATAATGAAATTATTGTTTTCATAATTTGTTCTTTTACTCACTCATTCCTTAGAATTATTTTCAGATCAATTTTTAATCTGTTTCCACAGCAAAGGAACCATTTTAATGTGTGCACAGAAGTTATGGGAAGTACAAGTCTATTTTCTATTGGACCTTTCTATTGCTTTTTTTTTATAGGATTTTAGGGATGAGCAGGAAATGAAAAAGCTCATTATAGACAAAGAAGGATAAAGAATCTGCTTTATTTGCTAATTTAATTTGCTGCCTTGTGTGGGTGGCTAAATCCTCAAGTCTCTCTGTATGGTGAGGCTGTTACTTTCATTACATAAGCTGATCCAACTACATGGTCCACCAGTTCTTTGCACATTACATTCTTCTTTCTCCATTAAATGCCATTTCATAGGCTGTCCCGATCCCACCTCTTTCAACTTCTCTGGTCTCCTTCAAGACTCCTTCAAGTTTCCAATTTCACATTCTGCAAGGTCTTTTATATTTTCCACCTGCTATCCTCACTTAGTGACTTCCCTCTGAGATTAACTTCCATTTGCATTGTATACATATCACATGTACAAATTTAGATTCTAAATCCTTTATTAAAATGTAAACTTCTTGAAGGCAGGGACTGTTTTTAATCTTCCTTTACAAAAAAAGTGCCTGGTAAAGTAAGTGCTTGATATAAATCATTGTTGACTATTGTTATTGTAAAAACCTTATATTCTGGAAATGTGACTTCCAAGGCTATTTCTAGGTCTGCATCAAAACACTTGATAGACTATTAGTATTTTAATCCATGGCATATATCAATATCTATCCAGATTTGTTTTTCCCCCCGCAAAGATGATACTAAGTCATCAATGATCTCAAGGTATATGGGAAATTTTCAAAATATCTATAAAACAATTTGTTTTAAAACTTTCTCCCAAAGCACTTTAAAGAGTATATTCTGCAGTGTCATAAAAGAAAAGTAATACATTGTAACTTTTTTTAAGTTACAAAAGAGAACAGAAGGAAGTGAAAACAGTACAGTTTTTGAAAGTAACATGTAGGATTTTTTTTTTTTAAACACAAGCTATTTGAAAATGATGGAATAAAGTTTCTAGGGGAGCAAGCAGTAGGGAGGTCCCCATGACCTTGAGGTGCTTCTGTTCTAACAACATGTCAATGATTCTAAAGTCTTCTGGTTTTAGAATCAATGATTCTGAGGTGCCCCCAAACTTAGAGTGCTATTGTGCTAACAATCTGTCCGTCCATGACTGTAAAAGTCTTCTGGCCTAGGAATATATTTCTTCCCTTAGACTTTAGGAAAGATACAGTAGTGAGAGTGTTATTTTTCTGATGATCTCTGTCAATGATTCTAAAGTCTTCTGGCCTTAGGACAATCCTAGATCTGGAGGTCAGTGATAGCCAAACCTGAGACCACTCCTCAGTTCTACTTCTAGGCCATAAAATGAGCATGCCTGACACGAAGAACTGGAAAAATTTTCTCCCAGCTCTGTTTCTTTGCTAAATTCTTTTGGAACTTGGCCCACTTCAATTGGCGTTACAATAAACTTTGTCCCTTGATTTGGATATGGGTTCAAGTCTGTAAATTCTTTTGAGATATTTCGTGACACCAGTCTAGGACTCCCACCTTTTGGGGTTCCTTCTGAACCTCAACAAAACAGACTCAGTTTCACACAGAATTTTCTATTGTGCTGTTTTTTAAAAAACCTAAATTCTCTTCTTTCCACTCCTCTTCCAACTACTCTTTGAGAAGACAAATTTATACTAACAAAGAAATGATATATTTCTTTTTGTTTTGTATTAATTAGATATGAAGTAATTCTGCTATTTGGAAAAGCCTTTTTGTAAGCGCTCAGAATAAAAAAGTTAAAGAGATGAGAAAAGCTGAACATAAATATCAAATAACATTACAAAAAAATGAAATAATTATAACCTAACACATATAAAATGATTTGTTATCAGTTGGGAACTGTCCATTGCCTACTTATTAGAATGAAGATGAACTAGCCAACAAAGTCTATTCCACACTAACCTGATTAGATAAGCTGTTAATGCCTAATAATGGAACACTGACTTTTTCCATGTTTTGGCAACTTTGTGAATTTAATGGTTTTAAACTGATAGAATTTTCATGTTTCTGATTGTAAAAAAACATTTCTAATTTTTTGTAGTTGATTACAGTTTTACTTCTTTTCTTGAAAACTTTTTTTTTTTTTTTAAACTGGAGAATGTCCATTGTTATAGAATTATGTTAATGCCTTATAGATTTTAAATCACAGATTTTTCATGGGAAATGTTAAATGCAAAAAATGTTCCTTTCCAAGTCCTTTCCTTTTATCTCAGCTGTGCTGATTTTACTTATGCTAAAGCTGTTTATTTTACACAATCAAAATTATCTATTGTCTTTTGTAATACTTTCCATACCACATAGCTAGTAACAAATTTGTCCTCTATGTCTGTCATGATCTCAATTTGATATCCTGTGATGGTATCCCAAACCAGGTACATCCAGAACAAAACTTAATACCTTTCCTAAACTCTTTACTCATTCCAACTTTCCTATTACGTTAGGGTGTCAACATCCCCCTAGTCACTTAGGGACAAAATCTTAAGTGTCACCCTCAATTATTTACTCATACTCACAATATTGAACCTATTGTCAAATCTCATCATGTCTGTCTTCACATTTCTCATTTATGCCCCTTTCCTCTCTCTCCACTCATATGGCCACCATTGTATTACTGAAAGTCTTCTAACTGATATTTTCCTCTCAAGTCTACTCCAAAGAGGAGTATAGTTCTTAAAGTATACTTCTCAGCATGTCTTCTTCCCACCCTAACTCTTCACCTGCCCAATAAGCTCCAAAGGCTCCTTTTTACCTCCCAGGACAGAAGTCCCTTATTTGCTATTTAAAGCTCTTCACAACCTGACCCATTCCTTTTTTCCTTGTCTTCCTACTTGTTATGCTCTTTCATCTGTGATCTCACAATTTAGTTCCTTCCTGTTCCTTGAACATCATTCATTGCCAAAATCCATGCCTTTCTATTTGGTTATATTCTATGTTTGGGAATGTTCTCACCTCACTGTCAGGTTCTTTGGCTTCCTTCTGTCATAAATGAAATTAAGGTAAACTGAGGCACAGAGTTTTGAGAACGTTAGATTGACCTCTAAGATTACCAATTACCAATAAAATGTTTCTTTCAGCTTTTCAGTCAGCCAAAAGACCATGAAGTGAAGCTTACTGGACTTCTCATAATTTTGGGAAGTAGAGAACAAAGAAAAGGATTCATCACAGATGAAAACAATATGATTGGTTACAAAATCAGAAGTGTCACAGATGATGGAAAATAATATGACTAGATGGAAGTCAAGAATGCAGGACTAACAACAACTCCTCCTGAAAACTTGATGCTGTGAAAAGCTCATTGTGGGTGTCCCCCTGCACGGTTAGTTAATGTTACAAAAAGAGCAGATTATACTTTCTTGAAAGATAGCCAATATTTCAGAGATAGCAGATGGATTCCCTGGCATCCATCTTAAACTTTCAAGGATAAAAGATTTCTTCTAATTGTACAACAATGGCAAGTGGGACAGAGAGAACAGTTTTCTTTCAATGCAAGTGATCTATAAGGAAAAAACTTTTCAACTTAACTCTGAGAGGAAAACTGAACTTCTAGACACCTGAACTCCTCAATTGATGACAAACACATGGTTCTGGCAGTTATAGAACACAACCAATTAGAGAATGGGATAAAATATAAAATACTAAATCAATATTTTTCTTCCTTCAGGATTATGCTCAAACCCCCATCTTCTGCTGGAAGTTTTCTCATCATCCCTTCTTTTGGAAAGATTTTCGATCTAAATATTGTATGTACAAGGTTAATTTAGATGTTGTTTCATTAGAATTGTGAGCCCCTTGAGGGCAGGATAATGTTTTTTGCCTTTATCTCCAGCACTTAGTTCAGCACCTGGTAGACAATAAACCTTTAATAAATGCTTGTTGACTAACCAAAATTATTGTAGCTTACAATTTTTAGTATTTTCCCAAGCCATAAAATGCCAAAACTAACAAAAGAACATGTATAGACCTTGCAGCAATGCCAGCTATAAAAAACTTGATAATTTCTTTATAAGTAACAGAGGGGGAGGCAGAAAAATGCTAAGTTATTAAAAAAAATTTTTAGAAACTTGAGATAGTCTCTCATTTAAGATTATTTACATATTTTTAAATGTACAATTTAATGGTAAACCAAACAGGAACAAGTCTCTTCTTTCTCCCAGGCTTTTCTTTTGCATTCAAAAAATAATTATGCTGTGAGAACTGATTTTTAAGTCCTCAGAAATATGATTCAAACCACTGCTATTTTTCAATAATGGTATTCAATAGAGATGATCAGGAATTAATGATTTGCAATTAATTGTGCTAAAATGTTAATATCTGTTCTAGTAAGTGAAGGCAATTTGAATGTGGATGCATTCAAAAGTAGTGGGAAGAACATGAAAGCAGGAGTCGCGTGATATGAACCTGACCTAGATTAATACAGCCAAGTTCCAAAGTAGAGCCTTAGCTGGCTCTTCTATAAAACTGGAACATCATTCTTTTCCTCATAGGATTGCCATGAAGATGACATGAGACAACACAGATGAAATGCTTTGTAAATCTGAAAGCTATATGTAATGGTAAGTTATTACTATTAAAGTTATACCTAGATAAGAAATAAAGATCAAGTCCTTTGTTTTCAAGTCTTTAAAAAGGAAAAATAGAAAAAATGGCATCTAAACATTTCTGCAAAGTATTAAAAAAAAAAAATACACATTCATCCAGTATTATAAAACAGAAAATTTTAATTACATTTTCAAACATAAAATGCCAAATTTTAAGTGACATATAATCAATCATTTCAAAACAGAAATAAATGTGCTACCTTTTCCTTGGGTTAATATAAATGTTGCCCTATAGGGACAATATATACTTGAAAATTTAAGTCTATAAGGCACGCTGGAAAAGAAGGTGCTGAGAAATAATCATTGTGAAACATCTGACAGCTTTAAAAATTTAAAAAAATGTCTCTTTTCTTTTATTAAGAAAACAACGAAAATTATATCCAATTCTTTATTTAGATTTCAGCACTATCAATCTAAATATTTTTTTCTTCAAGAATGACTATTATATTAGATTATAATTTGTCAAGAATGGTGAACATCTGACTTGTGACAATTCTTCAAAACAAAATTATTTTTAAGTTTGCTGCCTTACCTATTTAGTTATATCACACAGAACTCAAGCAATAGATAAATATCTTCTCATTTTTTTCTACGTTTAAAAATTACTGAAAAAGAAATTAATTAATTATAATTAGAATCCTCGCCACTTTGTATCTAATCAATATAATATCAGTAACTCATTAATCCAAAAAAAGGAATTATATAAATTAGACATGAATAGAGAATCCATTTAATGGACATTAATATTGTTTTTAAAAATTATTAGTTCACAAGAGAACATATTTTCCTAGACTACTGTATATGCATTAAAAAGAGAACTTTTTTTTCACTATATTAATTTCTTGCTTTGAGTTGTTAATTTAAAAAAAAAATCTCTGCTTGTAGAAGTACCATCAACTACTGTCCAAAAAAAAGGATAGACTTCTGATACTAGATTAGAACTCCAAAAATCACAATAAATTGACTATTTCCTGAATCTTGCTATTAGAGGATACCTCTAGTTGACTGGATGTGCTGCAAAAGCTGTTCACAATAAACTAAAGATCGATGTTTGTATTTAACAGCCTCAATTTCTTCCACCAGTAAGTCAGGAAATAGAATACTTCCTTCCTTTAAAACCCCTATAAAAAAAAGAAAAATGCTGTTTAAAAAGAAAAGCCAGAAATCATTAATGAACACAAACTATGACATCTCTTCAATCTGAAGTTATTGGCTTCCTTTATAAACATGAGCTATATGCATTTATACTGATAAGAAAATATTTTTCAGAATTATTATTTACTCATTTATTATATCTATTTCACCATAACAATGATAGAGAAAATCTTATTAAAAAGTCATGACAACCAACCAAGTTACTACTAGCCTTGAAATAAAATTAAAAAAATAAAAAAGTTGTTATAGAGATCTTCTGGCAACTGAAAAATCTCTTTGGTTGGGAATGTACAGGGTAGGAAAGAGGAGAATGTGAGAGGAAAAAGAATAAAGAACAGATTTTACCTACTGATATATTAATTTGTCTGAATAAGTGGACTACTTTGATTACTGCTGATTGCCCTGGCTCAAGAGCTCCATCAGGAATTAAAAGATTAAGCAAATGCTGATGAAACCATTGCAGTTCTGTATTCTTACAAATTGTGACCTAGTGACTTTTATTTATGTCAGAAGATAATAATAAAAGGCTTAAATTCTATTGTTTTTACTCAGCCACAGAGACAAAGACACAAATTGTCAAAAAATTGATATTAATGTCTAACTTAATGTTGAGATTCTTTAACATATTATTTAAAAGAAACAAGCAATAAGAATAGAAATGGGAAAATATAAAAACTGTCATTGAAAATTTCAAGAATATCAAAATTATTAGATTATTTTATTTATTACTATATCTAGAATGTGAATGTTATTATTTCATTACTACATCATTTTAAATTCATGCATTCAGTTGAAATACTATCTAGACTTATATATATTAAAAATCATTTTCTATATATCACATGGCCTGGGACCACACAAATGCAGATGATCTCAATATGAACTTTGTCATTCTGATTCTCTGGGACCTAACTGATTTTACTAAGAGTGGTATCTCCTCAGTTGTTGACTAATTTTCTCTTAGCAATTATAACCCTCTAAGATTATATTTAATTGAAAAAAATCTTACCTAATACTGCATCCTGAATTGTATTGTCTGGATCATCAAGGTGAACCAACAACTCTTTGTAAAGATATTGTATGTTGCCTTTATAGAAGGATTTTTTATCATCATCATTTCTGATACACTTAAGCCAGCTAATTAAAGAACTTGTAGCTGCTATTCGTACTTCATTTGAAGCATCATCCAGGCGTTTCAAGAGTTCTAAAAGAAAGAATGAAAATTTAAAGCCAGTATTTATTTGAAATCATCAAAATTAATTATTCCACCTACTTATTTAATATCTACTATGTTAAAATCACTGAAAAGATTCATGGAAACCAGAAAAAAATACACATATACTCATCTGTGTGTACATATATTATATACATGTAGGACCTGATCTCCCCAAACAGAAGATAGAATTTAATATGGTCCATAAAAAAGAAGTAAGAGAAGGACAGCTAGGTGGGAAAGTGGATAGAGCACCAGTCCTGAAGTCAGGAGGACCTGAGTTCAAATCTGATCTCAGACACTTAACACTTCCTAGCTGTGTGACCCTGGGCAAGTCACTTAACCTCCATTGCCTCAGCCAAAAATAAAATAAAATAAATAAATAAGAAGTAGGAGTTAAGTAGATGTGAGAGATGGGGAAAGCATAAAGCATGTTCAGGAATAGTTTAGCTAAGATTTATGTAAGAAAATTGTAAGAAAAATGGAAAGACCAAAAGGCAGAATTCTAGACAGGTTGTCAGGAGACTGGGAATTTTACTAATAACTTCTATATCTTGGCAAGTTTTCCAATGGATAGCTTTATAAAGTATTGAATACCTGACAGAAATAATTGATAGAAAAAAACAAAACAAAACGTGGTAGAAACAACTTAAAGAACGATTTTTTTTTGGAGGGGGAAATAATTTTTTAAAAAAATTTTAAATGGAGACAATTATTTCAAAGATATCTGAAGACAATGGGAAAAGATGACTAAATTTATTTTCAACTTTTAGGGAAATATAACTCATTTATTTCCCCCCTGCATTAAATCATTTTATTTTTCAAAACATGCATGGAATTCTTCAACACTAGCCCTTGCAAAATCTTGTGTTCCAATTTCCCCTCCCTTCTCCCATGCCCTCCCCTAAATGGCAAGTAGTACAATATATGTTAAACATTATGGTAGAAATAGGTTAAATCCAATATATGCATACATATTTATATAATTATCTTGCCATACAAGAAAAATCAAATCAAACCAGAAAAAAAAAAGATAAGCAAAATAAAATGAAAGCAAGCAACAACAAAAAGTGAAAATGCTAGGTTGTGAACCACTCAGTTCCCACAGTCCTCTCTCAGGGGGTAGATGGCTCTCTTCATCACTCAATAATTGGAACTAATTTGAATAGTCTCATTGTTGAAGAGAGCCACGTCCATCAGAACTGATCATTGTATAATATTGATGTTGCCCTGTATAATCTCTTACTTCTGTTCATTTCACTTAGCCTCAGGTTCATGTAAGTCTCTCCAGGCTTCTCTGAAATCATCCTGCTGATTGTTTCTCACAGAATAATAATATTCCATAACATTTATATACCATTCTCCATTTCATTCAGCCATTCTCCAACTGATGGGCATCGACTCAGTTCCAGTTTCTTGCCTCTACAGTGAGGGCTGCCCCGAAAATTTTTGCACATGTAGATCCCTTTCCCTCCTTTAAGATCTCTTTGGGATATAGGCCCAATAGAAACACTGCTGGATCAAAGGGTATATATACAATTTGATGACTTTTTGAGCATAGTTCCAAACTGCTCTTCAGAATGGCTGGATCCGTTCACAATTCCACCAACAATGTATTAGTGTCCCAGTTTCCCCACATCCCCTCCAACATTTGTCATTATGTTTTCCTGTCATCTTAGCCAATCTGAGGTATATAGTAGTATTTCAGAATTGTCTTAATTTACAAGAAATATAACTTTTATAACCTTATTTTTTTCTAAGATACACCAGTTTAAACATTCTAAGGGATCTCATATTACAAAGATTGGACTAAATTATTTCCTATGGCAACTGAAGACATATTTTTATTCATTCTTTTTGTTTTTACATCACAGCTATCTCCAGATAGTATCTTCTCCCTATCTAGCACTAAACACAATTCAGCCTTTAGGTAAAAATGAGCAGGAGTATCAAAATATGATAGGATGTGTTGTTTTCTATCATGTAATATCTGCTGGGAAAAGGGGGGCTATATTTGTGGATATGATCTTTGCAATTAAGATCACCCACAGGACTTTGGCTTCTTCTTAGTGCTTTGTTTTTTAAATTTCCATGAATTAGGGAGTGGTCCTGGAGTCAGGAGGAACTGAATTCCAATATGGCCTCAGATCCTTGAAGACATTAACCAGATATGTGATCCTGGCAAGTCACTTAATCCCAATTGCCTGAACAACAATAAAATCTATGAATATAATTCACTTTACACTTCAAATTAAATTATAAAGCATAATCATAACATTTGGTAATAATTAAAAAAAAAAAGTAGTTCACTAGAACTGAATGACAAGTACAATCTGATATAGTTTATACATATACAATCATGTATTTCCACATTAATCACATGATTAGAATAAGTTGAAAATTAGAAAAGTATCAGATCAGACTCTTTATAACTAAGATTAGGTAGAGAATTCTTAACAATGGCTTTAGAGGTGATTACAAAGGATAAAATAGGTTAGGATTATCAGTGACTGTGAGATCACACATGTGACTATGGATTTGAAATATTTTTTTTTTCTTCTGTATTAAGTCAAATGTATCAAAGCAATGAATTTTGTGCGTTCAGCATCATTCTTTAATATATGACCTAACTGGCCAAGGAAAGTGGAATGAAGTCTTAGAAAAGAATTCTAAGATTTATTTGCCCTCTGGTGGCCAGGCAATGAAATAAGTTGTATATACCTTAGAATCAAGTAGTTAATCTATACAAATAACCATTAGAAAAGCTCTAATTCATTGTATATAGTAATAACAAGATTCACTGACGATTAGCTATGCCAGACCTAGCTCTTCTCAGTAAAACTTTTTGTTCCACATTTTCTCCCTTCTTTCCTTTTCTCCTAGACAGCAACCTACTATACTATCTATACTTCCTAGCTATGTGACCCTAGGCAAGTCACTTAACTCCAATTGCCTCCAAAAAAAAAAACTTTAAAAATTTTGAAAACTTTAACCAATGCAGTTCCCAGCCTGCTTCTGGAGGACTTTATATTACCCAATTCCTGACAGAGAAATGATAGACTAAAAATGCCTAATAAGGTATAAAGCCTTTCAGATACAACCAAAGTGGGAATTTATTTTGGTTGACTACACATATTTTTAAGAACTGTTTTTATTTTTGTCCTAATGGTAGAATGCAAGAGAGAGGGGGAAGAGAAAGAGAAGCCACATAAAACAAAGAATAAAACAAAGAAAAGGACATTTAAGCATTAAAAAGCAAGTACATATATAATCACAGATAAACAGAATAATTTTAAAACTACAAGTTGAGAGCAGCTAGATGGCACAGTATATAGAGTACTGTGCCTAGAGTCAGGAGAACCTGAGTTCAAATCTAGCCTCAGACTTACTTAAGGCCAATTGCATTGCAAAAAAACAAAAACAAAATAATAATAAAAAAAACCCTACAGGTTAAATATGTTATATATTTAAAAAGAAAAATAAAAGCCAAGTTGTCCATAGTACATACTTGTATTTTCATGTATGTATCCCCTTTCTGTTTTGCTATTTTATATAGAAAAGTTCCTTTTATTTATTTATACAGCATTTTCAAAGCCCAGAAAACAAATAAATAAACAAATAAATGAATGAATAAATAAATAAACCCAGCTCAGGATCCAGGAGATATAGGTGCTAGTCTTAAGAGGTTCTTCAACTAACTTATGTGACCTTAAACAAATGTAAAAAATTTAACCTGTTTGACTTTTAAAGCCTTCAATTGGTCCCATCCTATCTTTTCAACCTCATGATACATTACTTCTCTTCTGATAATGCTAATCTGGGTTTCTGCTCTCGAGTGCATCCAATCTTCCCACCTTTGCAGGAAAGGACAATCATTCTTGATATGTCCTTTCTTCCTTTCACTTCAGAGAATCCCTCATTTCCTTCTGCACCTAGAATTTCTAACCTTGGTCAACCAAAAGGGATTTATGGATAGACTCCTGGGGCTCCATTAAACTTTTTAAAAATATAATTGATTTACTTTGCAATCCCATATATTTTATTTTATGCTTTTAAAAACATTGTTCTCATAGAAATATGTTTAAAAGAATTGTGCATGTTTAAGTTATAGTAGGTTGTTGTCTAGGAGAAAGGGGAAAGAGGGAGAAAAATGTGGAACAAAAAGTTTTGTAAAAGTGAATGTTGAAAACTATCTTTGCTTATATTTGGATAAACAAAAAGCTACCATGAAAGTAAATAAATAAATGAAAAAACCCAAACCATTATTCTGAGAGTATATAGATTTCCTCAGAGTGACAAAGGGGTGCATGGTCCCTCCAAAATTAAGAATTTCTGTTCTACCCAAAGCCTTTCTAGATTCTCTAAATAATGATGATGACAATGATAATAATAGTAATGATAAAAATTGGGGATGATCCTGCTGCCATGATTACTGCTCTCTTTCTTTCTTTTGGTCTGTCTATCTAATCTTTCTCTCTGATACATATTTTCCCCAATAGGATATAAGATCTTTAAAAGCAGAGATGATTTTTTTTTTGTTTTTGTCTAGCACAGTACTTGGCACAGAATAGATGCTTAATATTGTCTTGATTATCGATCCTCTGGGCATCAATAAATGGAGAGATGTGAACTAACTGGTCTTTAAGGTTCATTTCACTTCTAAAATTTTGCTTCAAGGTATATTTTAAATGTTAAGAATAAACATATGAAATGATAAAGTGAGATAAGAAGATCTAAGGACACATAAATAAAAACATTTTTTAGTTACTGGAATTCAAATTAAATATAATGACTAAATGTGGTTCCAGAAGACTGATAATGAAACACACTTTTGTCTTCTTGATAGATGTATGTAATCATATAGAATAATGTGGTCACTGTGATAGTTTTTGCTTAACTAGTTAATTTTATTTGTTACGAGAGGACTCTGTGTGTAAGTGAGATGGGGGGAAGAGACTATTGGAAATTTAGGAGTTATATTAGAAGCAAAAAAGTAACAATATAACTTAAAATTGGTTAACATTTTCTTTACAATTCAATAGAAATGTGATCAACTGCAACATGAATGTAGTACAAGGAAATAATTCCTACCAGGATAAATCTTGATGAATTTATCTGCATCAGCTATGTCAGTACAGTACTTTAAAAATATGTTAATAATACGGCATGACATTAATCGAGTCATTTTAGAATCTTCTTCCAGTGTGTTAATAATTTGAGGCATCAATAGTTCTTGTATTTCTATTATCTGCAATTAATAAGAAAAAATAAGACATTTTAAGATTAATTTCTGATTCAAAATGTGAACTGAATTAATATGAATTTATCTAAAAGATCTGGCATATATTATGTGCGTTTATGAAAATAAAATGAGATTTTTAAAATATAAAATGTAATGAATACTTTCATTTTTAACATTCTTTCCCATGAAGCAAATGTTTATGTAATTTTAAGTTATTTTTGTTGAATCTAGGTAATTATTGTCCCTAATGCATTTTACTCCTTTTCTATAAAAAAAAATCATGTAGCATGAAAAGGATTCATGGGGGAATGTATTTTTTCCCTTCCAATTTGCATTTCAGTAATACTTTCATTTGGAAATAATCACTTCTTTAGTGTACCACTAGATGGTGCTCATATACCATATGGCTATTTTGAAATCACCTTTTTTTTTTTTAAACTCCTTAAGTGTTGTTAATTCTACAGAAGCTATGAACTCAAAGCAATAACAAAAACTATCTATTTTTAATAACTATTTATTTTCCCAACTAATGACTAATTAGACATTTTCCCAACAATGCATGTCTATGAAAGTCTAGGATACCAAATACACTATGGTTAAACTTTTATTACAAAAGCAATCTTTTAACAAAAATAGACTAATTTTTTGTAAATCTTACCTGTGATTATCAAGACAATGAGAATATATATTTATGAAGTCCTTGTAAATTTCACTGAGAAGAACTTTTCTATTACATTTTTTTGTTATAGCTTTGTATCAAGTTTTTTTCTTACTCTCAACAAGAGCTATAAGCTTACAATTATTTTTCCCCCTCTGAACATTTTTTTCCACATCAAAACATTTTACAATAAGAAAAAAAATCTGTTCAAAGATTTTCCTCTGAATTTTGTTTGGAAAAAAAATTTTTGCACTATGATATTTTTTAACATATGCTTTATAAATGAATATGAAAATTGTACCTGTTTTGATGAAAGTATCTCACTGTGAATAAGAGCCCAAAGGCATGATACAGCTGTAGTGCGAATGGCAGCGGCTGTTCTTCCAGCATGCCACTGAAGATTAGGAACCAATATATCTTTTATCACTGTCTCAAGGTGGCCATGAAACTGTCTAAAACCAAATGAGAAATTAAATAAATGAGGTAAACAGTTGTTTTATAAAGGGAAAAAAATCTAATTTAAAAAACATACTCAACAAAAGCAAAAAAGGAATAAATACAATTCTTAATATTATATTGTCCAGATGTACAGAAAGGAAACTAATCCTATTCCTCTGTAGTAGACTACTCTTTGCCTATCCATTCATATGCCTAACC
Source organism: Sarcophilus harrisii (assembly GCF_902635505.1). Classification (NCBI taxonomy): domain Eukaryota; kingdom Metazoa; phylum Chordata; class Mammalia; order Dasyuromorphia; family Dasyuridae; genus Sarcophilus; species Sarcophilus harrisii. The sequence continues at coordinate 264,380,407 of NC_045426.1, forward strand.
ATTCAAAAGAGGTGGTGACCAGTGCAAGGAAGGAGACATATTAAATCTAGACTTAATTTGGTCTGTAGAAGGACCCAAGAACCAATTGGCCTGGGGCAATTAGGGAAAGTGGCTTTAAATCAACAGATGGCTGCTTTTCAGGTATTGTTGGAGAATCAAAGCAGGCTCATAGGAAATTAGCCCCAATCCTAACTCCCAATAAACTGAGGAATTTATTAATGATTACATCACAATAATAAAATATTTTCTCGTCAAAATTGTTCTTACTTTAAACAAAAGAAAACTCTTAGATACAAACAATATAAATTTGTATATAAGTTTGAGAAAAAAACAAAGAAACAAAAAAAAAAAGGGAAGAAACTTGCACAGATTCTACCTTAAAACATTAGCATAAAAAAAGGGACTACATAATCACCAGATTGCTAATAAGCAAAAGGGGCTCTGAGGAATCCAAAGTGCAAATATATAAAGTATACAAGTATAGATAATAGGATGGTTAATTTAGTTGAAATAAATACTTGATGACATAAGCGTTTCTAAAAAAGCTGTTCAATTTTCAATTAGTTGATAAATATTGATAAATCAATGTACTCCATACACCATTAAATTCAACCCCCCAAGTTCAAAACCACATATACTTTTCAAATACTCTTTAATGAAAAAATATGTCCCTTAACATTGTCAGAATTTCTCCATATGAAATACATTCAATAACTATAATAAACTGCCAAGTTAATTCTATCACATAGATTCCTTCCTTACTCCCTTCCCCAATAATGAACTAGATGCTCTCTTAAGATTTAAAATATAAACAGAAAAAATTTCAGAAATCACTGATTTACATATGTAAATCTATAGAAATGTTCTAGATTTATCAAATGAAAATGAATTAACCTACTTCTTCATTTGCCACATTTAAAAACACATATAATTAATAAATTGCTTTCTTTTCTTGATTTTAATCTCTTCTCCAGCAGATGGCATTTCAGAGTCAATAATGAAAACACAGAAAACTTTTGAAAATGAATTTTTGGTTTAACATGATTTCCAGATTTTCAATTAAGTTTTTCAGTAAATTTTAATTGTCATTTTCTATAGAAAAATTTAAAGAAAAAAAAATTTTAAATGCTTACAAATTTACTTTTGTAAAGTGGTCTACATAAAGTGATTCTGAAGAAATGTATCAAAGTTTAATGACAATATAATATGAAAGTTTTTTGTCATGACATGCTCTTGGAATCATTTTTTCTAAATACCTAATATTTAATATCAGTAAGTCAAATCAATAAGCCAACTAACATGAAAAACCATTAGAAAAATAAAACTAATGGGCCACAAAAAACCTGTTTTAATAAGGCAAATCAGAACCTGTCAATGTGAAGGGCTAAAACATGGAAAAGGAAAATAAATACAACTTTCTTTTAAATAATGAATTCTATTGTGTACAGAAAAACGTACAACTGTTCACAAATTAGTGACTCTAGAATATCTCTGGCCCACTCTAAAATGAAAAAGAATGCTGAGTAAAATTTTCTACCACTCTTAGCTAATAACTAGGGGGATGAGGAAAGACTTCATGAAGGAGCACCAGGGCTGAGTCTTGATGAAAGCTTCTAAAGAGCAAAAGTAGACCCAATCCTAAGTATGAGAATCTGTGCAATTGCAGGAAAGCAGAAGAAAGAATACTGACTTCAAGGGATTTTTTTTTTTTTTTTTTTTTACAATTATATATATATATATATATATATATATATATATATATATATATATATATATACACATCATGTTAAAATGGCCAATAGTCAGCATGCTGAACATCTCTTAGCCATTTTATTTTGTTATTGTCTATGTGCTAGAAAGCACTACCAAGGGAGTAATGATCCTGTTGTGCCATTGTTGTAATACCCAAGAATTGGAGAACTGGATTAAAAACAAACAAAAAATAAAATAAAATAAGCTCCCTTTAGAGGATGATAGTTTTTTAAAGAGATATGATGTTCTTATCAGTTAGTTAAATCTCAACAAAACCAATTCAACTTATTTTTTACATACTGATAAAAATTTCTACACGTAACATTGATGAACAAGTTGTTAGTCACTTGGTTTGAATCTTCTTAAATTGCCTTTTGTTTGTTTTTTAACCACATTTGTTTTCTTTTATATAACCTAGTTAAATGAGTGCTCCTTCTTGACTGGGCCTTCTTTGCTTTGCATTATATTATTAAGGTCTCTTCAAATGTTTTTAATTCTTCCTACTTAATCAGATTATAGTATTCTACAATATTAACTTGGCACATTTTTGTCCATTTACAACTGCTGAATATTATTGTTTTTGAATTATAAATATTATTATTTCTGAATAGAATTCTTTATTTTTGATAATATAAGACGCAAGACTGATTGTGACAATCCCCAGCTCCCTAATCAATTACTCCTAGACATTTGAGAAGGAAAAACCAATGAAGAAAATCCTTGCATCATTTTTCTTTCTTTTTTTTGCTGAAGCAAATCGGGTTAAGTGATTTGCCCAAGGTCACATAGCTAGGAAGTGTTAAGTGTCTGAGGCCAAATTTGAACTCAGGTCCTCCTAACTTCAGGGCCTGTGCTTGTGCTCTATCCACTGAGTCACCTAGCTGCCCCTGCAGCATTTTTCTTGACCAGTTCCTTCCATATTTTTGTTTGTTTTTGTTTTATTTTTTAAAAGAGCAAAATGTGTCCTCTAAAGTAGCAGAAAAACAATGGATTAGGAGTTCCAGGATTAAATCCCAGTTCTGTTACTACATAAGAGTGTATGACCTTGGAGCAAAGTCACTTCCCTTTTTGTACCCCAATTTGCTCATCTGTAAAATTACAGGTTTAAACTAGATGATCTCTAAGTTCCCTTACCTTCTCTAGCATTCCATAATTCTAGAATGAGATGTTATTTCTAAAGCACAGAATTACATAACTACAGTATAAACACAAAGGACTTCTATTCCAAATCTTGTGTCACCTTAACTATCTTTTGGAGAAATACACACTCTTCAATTTGGCATCTAGATCCCTTTATAATTTGATATCTATAATTCCAGACATGACATTACAATTCCAGATATTTCAAGTGACTCCTTTTCATGCAACAGATGATTCAATTAGATTAGTGTATGCTCCTTGAATGTGATCTTCTATTTTCCATCTCTACGTCTTCACATGAGTCTGATCCCTGGACCCACAATGTACTTTCTCCTCACTTTTGCCTCACTTCCTTCAAGAGAATATCTTTATATTCTACAGCAGAATGTGAAGCCAGGCCCATTTTCATGACCTTGTGTCCTTTACAATTCTAAATAGCATACAACAAACATTTAATAAAGGCTTACTTGCCTCCTGAGTTTAATAACCTCAGGGGATGTTCACAATAACTAGGTCAAAGGATATTATATTCAAAACTTCAATAGTTTACTGCCAGAGTACTTTCCAAAAGAAGTTTTACTAATTTCTAATTCATTCTTAGGCATCTAATTTTGTATTTATATTTCTGTTATATTAAAAGTCAAAATAAAATTCACTTTAAACTTTTCTTTCCTGTATTCAAATATAACTGAAATTTTCTCTAAAATAAATTATTCAATAATTATTATAATATTATTATATAATGTTATATTATATAATATATAATATAATTATTCAATAATTCAAATTATTCAAAATTCTATGATAAATCCTTATCAAAAGAAATTGTCATAAAAGCCATCTTGTAGAAAGCTATCTCAATATAAAAACTGAGTACTTTGCAGAAGTTAGGTGTTTTCAAGTGGAATTCCTTAAAATGGCACAATTTAAAAGACTATTATTTCTTTGCTGAATGGTCAGAAAAACAATATTGTTTGAACTCTTGAATAATTATGGATACTACTTACGAGGTTATATAACCCATATCAAATCAACCTATAGGAAAATAGTTCCAAATTCTATTTGATTATAATTTTATATTTAGATTGTCCCTGACTGATCCACCTTGATATTTTAAACCCATTTCTTTCTCATTTCCCTTTTTGTTATTGTATTACTTATTTTTTTCCATGTTTTAATGCTTCCTATCAATAGAAACATATTTTAAGAAAATTCTTAAAATCAACGTTTAAAATAACTTTAAAGTCATTTTTAGCATCATATTAAAAGATGTCAATACACTGACAATAATAGAGGACAATTAAAACAATACCAATTATTTAATTTGTTTGCAAATGTACCACAAGGTCAATACAAAATGAGGATTAATAGATACATCATCAAAATGAATACATTATAAAAATGTTTCACTTATTGTGAATAATTTAACATTTCTCTGACTCATTATTTAAAATAAGTTTATTCACCTCTAACAATTTCCTTGTTCACTTTCATCCAACATTAAATAACTAGCAAATTTTTTTTTTTTTGAAGTTCATTTCAGCTTATATAAATCATAAGGACATATAATGTGGATGAGAATTACCTGCTGTTTCCAACTCATGCTGCCTATTCTATGGTCAATCACCTCATTCTTCTCATCTTCCCTCCCCCAAAAATCCTGGTCTCTCACATTTAATGCTAGGCTTTGCTACTTCTGATTTACCTTGTCTGCTATTAGACCTCAACATCATTTCCTGGCCATTTCTAAAAATGCTGCACTCTACTCCTTCTGCCCCACCTCTAGGTTGTCTTCCCCCGTTAGAATGTGAGTTCCTCGAAGGATGTGTATCTTTTCTGATTAATTATAATCCTATGTCTAGTGCCTGACTTTACCTATATGACAATAAGTACTTTATAATCATTTTTCAAACATTTATATATTAACTTGAGTGAGACTACTTACTGTTGAGAATCCACAGTACTGCTTGCTTTTAAAAGTACTTGTGATAAAATTGTGAAGAACTTTAGGCGCATTTGTGGATCTTTGGTTGGTTGAAGACAAGTCTTAAGGATAGGAATAAAGTAATTAAGAGCTTTACCTAATACAGGACCTGCAAAACAAATTGAAAAATTGTTCTAGTAGCTTGGTAGTTTATTTCTATATTTATATATTATTTATATATTTATAATTTATTATATTATATATTATATATATACATTATATTATATTATTTATATATTATTTATATACTTCCTATCACCCAAAAGATTTGAGTTCAGAAAATGTTGTTATAAATTTTGCTTATTCTTATTTGTGACCAAAATTGTAAAAATATCTAGAAGGATTGTTTTCCATGATTTATGCACATAAGGGGCTTAAATGAAAAAGGTGATTAAACCAGAAAAGTTAAGAGTATGAATATTTTGTCTCTGACTAAATTTAATTTTAAATTTATATTAATTCCTTACTTTGGGGATGCAGGAATATTTTCCCAACAAAACCAGCTAAAGACAATTTAAAACAGAATGTTGTACTCATACATTTAATTAAATGATTTTTTGCTTTTAAGCATTTTTCTGGAAGAGTAAATTAATAAGAAAATTTCAAACAATAGTTAAATGAACAATCTAACTAGGTTTTAATTTACCTACAACTGCCCAAACATTTCTCAAGATGTAATGATGCTAATGATAATTTAAAATGTTGTAAGCTATTGGGATTCTAAATAATAATACTATCTGGAAATTCACTGTCAAAATAATTTCTGGTGTCTAAACTTGTATTGCAAGAATACAACACAAACCATATTGTGCTGTATATGTGTACTGCACAACAAAACAAACTATAAAATGTTTTCTTTGCTATACACTGTGCCAATAAAGTTTTAAATTTAAGAACAAAAGGTTTACTCATATTAAAGTGAGTTTGGAGCTTCTAAGCAAAGGAGTCTACACACCTTTATCTTTTTGAAGACCCCATGTCTCAAAACATTAAAGTTGAGGCAGCTAGGTGGCCTAATGGACTGAGCACTGGCCCTGGAATCAGAAGGACCTAACCTAACCATTGTGACTGTGACCAAGTTACTTAACCCCGATTATGTCATTAAAAAAAAAAAAATCAAAATCCTTCAAAATGAAAAATGGAGGCACTAGGAAGTAGTAGCATAATTAAACAAGATGCTATATATAGGAATGAAAAGAAAATGAGAATTATGTTAAAAAGGAGTTGTAACCAACAAACCAAAAAACAAAGAAAAAACTATCAATCTGCCTGAGTGAATGCCAAGTGTTTGCTCAGAACTTTGATGATTTATTTTCTTTCAGCAATACATATCAACTTCTTGAAATTCTTCACTCAGAGGAAGAGTATATCAGACAATATCATTCTCTCAATGCTTACTGAAGAGTTTTCTTTACAATGAAAAGTCAACACAAAATAAAAAAGGGTAATACATAGAACTAGAGACAAATGTGTTTCTGTAAATGTCACCTTCTTCTCTTCCCCTCCACTTAAGCAAAGTGCTTTGTAAACCCTTAAAGTTCATATAAATGTAAGTTATTATCATTAGATTCTATTCATGTAGCTATTTATGCAAAAACTTCATGTATATTTTAATGTCTGTTCTAAACAAACTTTATGCAATGGAATAAAATAAAAATTGGACTTTTATCTTTATCCTATGGAATTGATAAAAAAAATTTTAAGCAAATATTTAAAAAATTGATTAGTAATTACAATGATAAATTATAACTTCAAGTAGATTAACATTAATTTTAAATTGCTTAAAATCTCCAGAAGTGACATTAATACAGAAGTAAAATATACTTCATCATAATATATATATGAATATGTGTGTGTGTGTGCTACATTTAATTCTGTCCATTAGGGGAAAAAGATCAAATAGAATGGGTTGTTTTGGCTCCTTGTATTCAATTAGATAAGCTACTGAAACTTTTCATAATCTATAAAATTGTCAAGGTAAAAAAGAAAAATTTACTTCATTAAAAGAGTCTTTTGTAGATTGCTTATAAAAATACTTCTAAATCCTCTAAATCTAAATCCAATAATACAAGCATTTATTAAACACCTACTATATGTCAAGCACTGATGACTATAAGATCTTAAATAGAATTAATATAAGCAGAGACCTTTTGACTGTATATATAACATTTTAAGTTACATGGAAAATTAAAAAAAAAGATACATTCTACTCCAAGATTTAAATAGTGTTCTTTTCCACTTAAATTTTACTAACTCAAAGTAAGAAGCCCAGCTATAAACAAAAATCAGTTTTAACTAAAAAAAGGCAAAACACATAGATAATAACATTCCGAAGATGGACTGTTTAGAGACAGTTAATTGAATTGTACCAAGTTTCAATATACCCTCAACTGAATTAATTACTTTTTTTCTTCTCACACTGGTTTGCTGGTATAGAATTTGCTTCTTAGATAAGAAGCAAATTCAGAGTCAGCCGTTATTTACTATTTTCTAAGGAGTCATACTATAGAAAAGACATTCTGGATCCAGCAATTGATCCTTTTTGGACACTGGAATCAACTTTAAGTTGTGTTTTAGTTTTAGTTAGAGTATGAAACATTGTTATTGTAATAACACAAAGAAAGAGATGCCAAAAGTTTAAAAGCAAAGAACTAAAACAAAACAGTATCACTAAAAGTTTGTTACTGCTAATTAAGTTTTAAAGTTGCTCTTTAAAAGTCTGACATTGGGCACAAGCTCTGAAGTCAGGAGGACTTGAGTTTAAATATGACCTGAGACACAACACTTTTTAGCTGTATGACCCTGGGCAAGTCACTTGACCCCAATTGCTTCAGAAAAAAACAAAACAAAATAAAACAAAAGTTTCTGACATTTATAATCAAGGATCAAACTATTTCCTGATAAAATAAGTTTTACAGTGATTCTATAACACAGAAATTTAACCTGCTATCTAGTAATGATGAAATTTCCCTATTTTCTTTCTCCATTTAGATTTTAATCATGTCAATCTATGTAGATTTTTCTCTCCAACATATAAGATATCTAACTATGTTGCACATATTTTTTTTCTACTTTTATTAACTCATTTTTGTCTTTTTATCCCTCAAATGAGCACAGTGGCCCATAGGCAGAATTTAAGAACTGCTTGTTGTCTGACTGATTCATTTATGGAAGTACTACCAAGCCTTCAAGGACTGCACCAGATACTAACTACCTCTTCCAAGAAATCCTTCCTAGGAATTATAGATAATAGTGACCTTTCCTCTTCCTTTCTACAAACTGCACTTGCTTGTCTTTATTTTGAAGCATTCAACATCTATAAGAAAACTTATGTAGATATCATCTATCATATTTTTAAAGTTCCCCATTAAGAATTCTCTTTGTTTTGTTCTTTGATTTTTAATTTTGCAGAGATTGAAAATAGTTTTATTACTTCTCCCCTTCTCTTCCCAACTCACCTCCCTTCATCCTCCCCAATCTACACCAAGACTGGAAAAACCTGGAGAGCAGAGCTTTGATCATGGGCTTTCTTTTCTGAATGGCAAATGTCTTTTCCTTCAAACATATATAACTAATGTTTAAAAAGGAATAAATTTAGGAAATTGCAAGTCTAATTAATTCTGGAATGCAGGTGAATTCTATTTCTAGCTCTTTGAATAATATGTGAGATTGAACCTCATTAAATATTATATGGCAGTTTTCCTCTTTACAAAAGAGATTTTCTAAATAAATGATAAATTCACATATTATCTAAAAATAAATGATCAATATATATAAATTATGCTATTTCATGTGTTTTCCTATAGTTAGCATCAATGTCTTTGAAAATTAGAAAAATTGTTAGGAAAATTACTTGGGTGAAATGGGGTGGTGAGGAAAGCTTTATGGAAAAATCAGTTTAAAAGGAGATGAAATTTTAATTAAATTGGACATATATTTCTTAAAAATTCAAATATATATACACACACACATATATATCATATGCAGAAAATCACGTACAAGCTATACTATGACATCACAGAATTCTAAATTTTGGAGTGTTTACTTTAAATATTGCAATGAAAATATTATAAAAATATATATTTCTGGGAAATATTTCTAAAATTTCAGAGCTGAATTATAACAGAACAGAAATTTAAGGCAACAGAGAAAAAAACATTCCTAAAATTACTTATTTACATAAAAAATTTAATGGGCTGATAAATTCAATTTTGTTGGGGATTTTAAGTTATATAGATGTTTAAGATAATAGTTAAATAAGGTAAAAGATTATCATATTCTCAAGATTTAACATTAAAAATATATCTATGGCATAAATGATGATAGAAAAAAGTACATGAAATTTATTCCATTCTTCATCTTTTTCAGAATACAGGAAAAAAACTTCAGCATGAGCCAATGAATATTTTTAAAAGAACAAATCACACTTTCATCTGACAAAATGGTTAATCATCACAAGCAGAAAGTTACATGTATTTTTCTTGAGAAATTCACATAAATTATGCCTATAATGTTAATAAAGTATAACAAGAAAACTTTTCTTAATAGTGATAATAATTTAAGGTGCTGCTAATATTATATATTCTTACCTACATTATAAAATAATCCTTTGAGGGGGTGCTTACCTGACTGAGTGACGACTACTTCAAATTGTAGTAGTTCAATTGAATGACAGTTCCAATTCTGATGTGATAAAGTGAGCCATTCCATAAGCTGGTCTATATGCTGCTGATAGAGATCCAGGGTTCCATCATATTTCTGCATCAGAGCTAGTAAGTTCATTGTCTCCTGAACCTGTGAAATATAAAATCTTGGACTAGTCCTTTTAAGGAATATTCCAGTGTTACATCTTTATTAAACTTGTGAGACTATTTACATTTACATAGATTACAATATATTAAAATTTACATTTTTACAAGAAACTACTAAGGGGCTCTGAGAGGCCATCAAGTCCAATTTCTTCACTTAACAGAATGAAGCTCAGAGAGCTTAAGTGATTTGAGCAGGATCAAACAGCTGCTAAGTGTCTGGGGCAGGATTTGAAACCAGGTTTTTCTGACACTAAGTCTTATACCCCATTCAGTTAACCAAGAGGCTTCTCAGGAATAGTCATTCTCATCTACTGCTGGACACATATCCCAAGGATGTCATTGACAGAAAGGCATTATAAATCCCAAAATATTTATAGCAGTACTTTTTGTGGTAGCAAATAAATGGAAACAAAGTAGATCCCATGGTTGGAGAATAGCTAAACACATTTTTGTACACAGATGTAGTGAAATATTACTGTTGTAAGAAGCAACAAGAAGAAAAGAAATAACATATGACTAGAGAAGCATGGAAAGATAGGAATTGATACAATGAAGCAAACAGAGACAAGAAAACAATATACACATGTATATGGAAATGGAAAAACCAGCGCAACAAAAAAGTTAAAAATGCAAAATTATAAAAACTCTGAAGAAAAAGTCTGACTCTGAAGAAGAGACTTTTTCCTATTCCTCTTCAAAGATGTGAGGTCCACAGCAGTGGAACATGGCATAATTTTTCTGAGGTACTGACTGGTTTTACTCATTTTCTCCCTCCTCTTTTTTTCTTTTTTCTTAGGAAGAAAGGAAGGAAGGAAGGAAGGGAGGAAGGAGGGAGAGAGGGAGGAAAGGAGGGAGAGAGAAAGAAAAAAAGATTATTTGTTATATAGGATGGGTCTCCTGGAAGGGGAAGAAAGGAATGAATACACAGGGTAATTTAAGTGATTAAAAAAAAAAAAGATAGCAATAAAAGTTTAACAAGGAGGGAAACTAGGAGGAGGGAAGATACCCCATAGGTAGAGAGGTCAGTGCAGGAACTTAGGGGATCCAGGGCAAAAACCAAGCAGAGCCAATCACCTCACTCAACAACAGAGGATAAAGCCTAGCTCTGGCAAAAAATAAAAATAAATCTAAGTCAGGAACTAAAGCTGGAGAGATGAATAAATCAAAGACCAGTACAAAGTTGCAAATAGAGAATTCCCCAAAAGAAAAAAACAAGTAGCTCCACAACTGCAAATACAGAAAAAAAGGAGGGAAAAAAGCATTTTCCACAAGGACTAAATGAATATCTAATAGAAATTAAGAGGTAAAAAAATGAAATAAATCTCTGGAGGAAAGAATAGAAAGGAGAATAAACAGAGAAAGTGGTCAACTTTATCCATGAAATGAACCCCTGGTTGATGCCCATCAGCTGGCCAATGGCTGAATAAGTTGTGGTATGTGAATGTTATGGAATATTATTGTTCTGTAAGAAACAATCAGCAGCTGTGCATACCTTTTGATCCAGCAGTGTTACTACTAGGCTTATATCCCAAAGAGATCATAAAGAAGGGAAAGGGACCTGTATGTGCACGAATGTTTGTGGCAGCCCTTTTTGTAGTGGCTAGAAACTGGAAACTGAGTGGATGCCCATCAGTTGGAGAATGGCTGAATAAATTGTGGTATATGAATATTATGGAATATTATTGTTCTGTTAGCAATGACCAACAGGATGATTTCAGAAAGGCCTGGAGAGACTTGCACGAACTGATGCTGAGAGTGAAACGAGCAGGGCCAAGAGATCATTATATACTTCAACAATAATACTAGAAGATGACCAGTTCTGATGGACCTGGCCATCCTCAGCAATGAGATCAACCAAATCATTTCCAATGGAGTCGTAATGAACTGAACCAGCTACGCCCAGAGAAAGAACTCTGGGAGATGACTAAAAATCATTACATTGAATTCCCAATCCCTATATTTTTGCCCACCTGCATTTTTGATTTCCTTCACAGGCTAATTGTACAATATTTCAGAGTCTGATTCTATTTGTACAGCAAAATAACGGTTTGGTCATGAATACTTATTGTGTATCTAATTTATATTTTAATATATTTAACATCTACTGGTCATCTTGCCATCTGGGGGAGGGGGTGGGGGGTAAGAGGGGAAAAATTGGAACAAGAGGTTTGGCAATTGTCAATGCTGTAGGATGATTCAGAGAAGCCTGGGGAGACTTACATGAATTGATGCTAAGTGAAGTGAATAAAACTAAGAGAACATTGTACACTGCAACAACAAGGTTTTGTGATGATCAATTGTGATGGACATGGCTCTTTTCAACAGGGAGGTGATTCAGGCCAATTCCAAAAAGCTTGTAATGGAGCGAGCCATCTGCACCCAGAGATAGGGCTGTGGGGACTGAATGTGGATTACAGCATAGTATGTTCACCCTTTTTGTTTTCTGCTTACTTTTTCTTTTCTTTCTTGTTTTTTTTTTTCCCTTTTTGATCTGATTTTCTTGTGTAGCATGATAAATGTGGAAATATGTATACAAGAATTGTACATGTTTAACATATATTGTATTACTTCTTTTCCAGGGGAAGAGGTGTGGGGAAGAGAAAGAAAAATTTGGAACACAAAGTTTTGCAAGATGAAAATTTTGAAAATAAAAAGCTATTATTTAAAAAAACACATAATAATTACTGATTAAAGAAATGCAAATAAAAAAAATAATAAAGTCCCTGAAAACCAGAACAAATCAATGACTTCATGAAACAGAAAAAAATATTAGAAGAAAATTAAAAGATAAGGAAAAAAACAGAAGGAAATGAATATCAAAAACAGGTGACCTAAAGAGCAGGTCAAAGAGAGATCATTTAAAAATCACTTAACTCCCTGAAAATTATAAGGAAAAAAATTTAATAAATAATAAACAAAAACTGCCTAGATCTATTAAACCAGAGAACAAAATAAAAATAGGAAGAGTCCACCAATTACTACCTAAAAGAAACTCCAAAAGGAAAGATTTCAGAGCCAAAATACTGAGTCCTATATAAAACAAAAAATATTGCTAACAACCAGAAAGAAGCACTTCAAGTGCCAAGGAACTACATGCAGGATCATACAAGTCCTGGCAACTTCTACTATACATGAGAAGTCTTGGAATGCAATATTACAAAAGGAAAAAGATACAGGCTTGCAACAAAGAAAACTCACTCTGTAAAGCTGAAAATAATCCAACATGGGAGGGAGGGGGGAAGGATTTTTCCAACATTTCTGATGAGAAGATCAAACTTGAGTAGGAATTTTGGGATATAAACACAAGAGAATTCTAGAAAGGTAAATTTGAGTAACTGGAAAGAACTATATGATGAACTGGTGCTAATAATCTTAAAGGGAGAGTTAAAAATGTATCCCCTTTAGAATTTTGATGTCGTTGAAAGGTACTGAGAGAATTAAATAAGAAAAATGGAGGTTTTAGGTGGTGGATTCATTCTCTTTTAAGGGGAAATGGACTAGTATAGAAACAAAGACAAATGAAATGGAATTTAGTATTTCTCACAACTGGGATATGTGAAAAAAAGGTGTAAGTATGGAAGAAAAAGTGGGGAGATCAAGCATACCTTTTATCTGAAAAGGACAAGAAAGACTGCACACACACAAATGTACACAAAAGTTTGGTGTAGAAATATATTAAACTAAACAGAGAAACAAGCAGGGATAGTAAGAGGGTGGATAGCCAAGAAACATAATAAAGTCACATAATAGAATGGTCTCAAGGAAAACAAACTTTCTGATCCTGAAGAGAAGATTAAAAGGGGGAGGAAGGATAGGGTATAGAGAAGAAAAGCAAAGAATTAAAATCTAACATTGTGCTTTGGATTGCCTCTTAGACCACAGGGCAATAGTTAAATAAACTGTGGAATACGAATGTGAATGATGAATATGAACTTATCAGAAGAAATGAAGACACAATTTCAAAGAATTCTGGGTAGTGTATGAACTGACACAGAATGAAGACAGCAGAACCAGAACAATATATACAAAGACAATGACATCATAAAGACAAACACCTTTGAAAAACTCAAGAACATTTGTTCAGAACAACCACAATGAACCCTTTACCTCTTATGATGGACACAAGGAGCAGAAAGATAATTATTTTGGTTCATGGCCACCATGCAAATTTTGTGTCCCTTAATATGCTTATTTGTTATAAAAGACTTATTTAATTCATTCTTTCTTTTTCTTGATTAACTAGAAAGTGGGGAAAAGGAAAGACTAGAAATAATGATGCCTGAAATGTTTTTCCTGTTTCAAGAAAGAATAAAAAAGTCAAGAAGGTAATTCTACACAAATTCAAAATACTTTGTGGGACAGTACTGTATAATGCAGCATTGTCACTCGGAATTTGGAACATAGAACTACAGAAAAGAAATTATCATTTTTGAAGGATGTGGGCACAAACTTCTTCCCACCACTAAAAAAAGCTTGAAACCAAACGACCCATACCATATATTAAAAATTCTTCACCTGAGTAACATTAAACAACAGATTCACCAAATTGATTTTTTTTCCTTTATTCAGTTCTTTCACCTCTTCCTGGACTCTAAAGTAATAAAGGACTTTAACCAGTTTCTAAAGCCAAGGGCAATGAATTAAAGATGTCCAGTTGATAAAATAGGCCTCCTTTTAACTTGTACCTTTTCCTCTTTTTCCTCAGGGCTTAAAAATATTAGGAAGTATTCAAGTCATTCTTATGATAACTCCTTGGTGGCCTCTCCCAGTCTGTTTTTCAAAACCTGCTTCTTAATTTGACGGCGGTTCAACTTCCTTTTCTATTGCTGCTAGGCACCATATATTTCAAGGGCCTATCTTTTGCCAGTATTTATGGCCCTATCAGTGACAACCTGTCTCCTAAGATATATGCCCTTTAGGAAGAGTGTTTGTAAAAACAGAAATGAACCAAAGTTTAAACAGGTACCAAACAGGTGAGAGGATGCAATGAGATTCCTAAAATACAAAGCTTCAGGTAAGGCACACCAGGGCTTCTAAAGTCTTTGAGAAGGTGCTCACTTTGTCATGCTAATAGCAGAACTAAATTTCAGAGAAAAATTGCCTAAGGTCAATCAGGAAATAGAGAAAACAGCAAAGAAAACATTCTTTTCAGCCTGAAAACAGCATATGATTAAAACAGGGAAAATGACATATTATTCCAGTAAATCCTTTCAATTCTGACAGAAGTGAAAGTCTGGAGGAAGTTCAGAGGTTAGTGAGTGTGTGTGTGTATATCTATGCATCCATATAAACAATGGAGAAAAAATTACTTAGTAAAATTGGATCACAATTGAGTAGGAAAATAATAGTATCATTTTTCCACTCTTGACATTTAGCCACAAATGTAAGTACTTTTTCTTTAATGAAAATTTAAATGCACAGAATAAAGTTTATAGCAGATTTTTTTGCATGCTTCTTTTGCCAAAGATTCCAAAATTAAGACTCCAATTTAATTTTGTCTTCACTCTTAGATACTAAAATAAATTGGCAGTTGGAGGCTATATAAAATTCTATGTATACCCTAAGGCCACATCGTGAGTGACTCATTCCAAATGTTCTAAATTCTTTAATGTTTGCTAGTCAGTTTGAGTCATGTGTGCCTGAGGCTTGAAACTCAAGATCAGGAAAGATTTATAGAAGATAGTTCCATTTCATTTGGAGAAATAATCATCTTTCTAGTAGTAAGCTTCATCTTGTCAAGAAGGAAGAAGGGAGTTCTCAATTAAACTCACCTTATCATGAAGGCCTGCGGCACCTGCGACTGCCATAACTGTCACCAAAACTTCCATGAGTTGCAAACTTGATTCTTTGCAATCTTCCTGACCCACCTGAATTAATGCTTGTACACAACAAAGCAATTGCTCCATATAATGGCTCTATAGAAAATGTGCAAGTAATACAATTAATCATTTAAAATTTTATGACAGATTAGTTTAAGCTATATGATTTTGTACAAATCACAATCATCAGTAAAATGAGGAAATTATATCAGTTGAAAGGTCCCTTTCCAGTTTAAAATCCTATGACTTTAGGATTATCATTATTATTATTATTATTATGGTTCAAAAAATGCTATTGATTAATTGAAGGGCAATACAGAACAGTGGGGTGGAAAAACTCCTGAGCTAAGATTTGGGATGTCTGGATTCTAAGTTTCAGCTTTTTATCTTTGAGTAAATTACTAAAGTTTATGAAGGACCATTTTTTTCCTCCATAAAATGAGACTAGGTAATAAGAGTTTGCTCTAGAATTCTATTTTAAAAATTTTAATCGCTGCCATGTATATAGTGCTTTAAGGTTCAAAAAGCTTTTTAAATATATTATCTCATTTGATTTGATCCACCCAACAGTATTGTGAAGTAGATGCTATAATATACTCAGATAAAGAAACTAAAGCTGATAGAAGGTAGCTTGCCAGAAGTCACATGGCTAGTAAGTGTCTGAAGCAGGATTCAAACTTTTTGATTTAATATCTGGTATTCTATCTACTATGCTGCTTATCTGCTTTCAAAATAACAATAATAATCATGATGATTAAATTTAAAAATCTAGTAGGGCACAAAAATTTGCTTTGTCCATTTCTTTCCTTGAAAGCATCCCACATTAAACACTAATAAATCATTGCTGACAGCCCACATCAAATTACTGCTATACACAACAACTGGGCCAGGGTCTGGATGGAATATCAACCTTAAACAATCAATAAAACAGACCTGGATGGATGGAACAGGGAACTCTGAGGCTGGCTGTAGGTTTGGATCTGGATCTACCAGCCAAAGACCCAAGCATGTGAGCATGCTTTTGTTCTTTATTTAAAATTTTATTTTCCTCCTTTTATTTGAGTTATGATTTGCCTACAAATACTTTGCCTGGTTTCCTTTCATCTCAGAATAATGATTTTGAGGTCCAGACATAAGTACTTACTTGAATGGGTATCAAATTATAAACAAGAGTTAATAAATCCAATTTTTTTCAAAGTAGAAGCCTGTATTACTCTAGTTATATTGCCTAATTACATATACAAAAATCAAGGTTTATGAAATACATATACACACATATACTATGTCTATTATGATACATGTACACACACAAATAAAAATATATGTGAGATTTCAACAGGTGAACATATGAAAATGAAACTGATATAGTAAAATCTTTTGGGTAAAAATGATTATAGATTTTAAAATAAAATTATAGTTTTTCTTAGTTGTAATAAAATTTTAGTCAGGGAATTTTTAATATCTTTCAAGGAAAAAAATTATAAGAGGAATACTACCCTATATATTGATTATATGATATATACAAAATTATCTTAAACTTGTACATTTGATATCTGTGTACATAGGAAGAGATTTTAACAATATAGTAATGGTAAATATTTTAAAAAGAAAAAACAAACCCTATTTGTTTATGGAGTAATGGAAAAATGGAATAGACATTTAAGTTATCATACATATTTCCTTATTTCACTTACCTGTTACTAAACAAACATTGCAAAGAAAAGGATCAAGTTCCTTTCTTTCAGTTAAGCTCCAGGTGCAGGACTTGGCTCAAGACCCTTGGGAAACTGCTTTTTTACTAAAACTTAAGACTTGCAGCCAACAATAAAGGAGGTATTCCCCTTTAAATGAGCACTCAATTTAAATTGTACCTCTATGAATTATGTTTTTATATGTGAGTTATTTTCAGTTTTATCTAAAACATTTTTCTTCACTTTTATGAAATAATTAAATTAACTTTTTAGCAGCACTGTTTTCATTAAAAAAAAAAAAATCAAACTCATTATAAAATGCTTGGGCCTTTGCTCTAGTTTTGAATCAGTACTGCTTTGGATCAAGGTAGAGATTTGAACTGTCTTCTTTTTTTTCCATTTAAAATATTAAATTTCATTTAAATGCATTAGAAATCTGTCTATGGTAAGAGCCCCCTAGTCTCCTTAATGTTTCTTGGGAGCATGTTATCAAAAACAAATTTCACAATAAAGTGACAAAATCAAAGTAATTCTGAGGAGTTAACTTTAAACAACTGCATTTTTTGAATGAGCACTTTTTGAAAGGTCTCTAAAATTACTGGAAGAAATAAAATACTTCTAAGTGGAAAAAAAAATTTTAAAAAGAGAAAAAATGTCTGGAAAATTTTTTTTTTTGTGGAAAAACCATTAGATTTGAAGACAGAACATGCTCTCTAACTCTGAGGATTATTATTTCTGAGTAAGTGATTAAATCTGGTGGGGACCAACACATAGAAAGTACATTTTTCCTGATAAAAAGTTTTTTGTATGCAAGGCATATGTATCTTTTTGATGCCTGGGAGACTTATAAATTGTATGCTTTCAGAATATTTTATAAAGGGCAAGAGTTTGTAGGCAAGAGAATCAAAGGATTAAAACCAACCAAACAAACAATATAAACAATCCACAAACAATAAAGTGAGATCATGTGATTTTTCTGGGCGTACTTAGACTATGTTCAGGCCAAGCTGTCTGAGAAAAATTGAAAAATTAATAATTCATACAATAGCATTACATAGCTGAAATAGAATCTTTTCCATGTTTAACAAAAATGTTAAAAATGTATTCTAGTATTAACGTTTCAGAAATTGATAATGGTTAACAGATTTGGTGGCCATCATCTAATGACAAAATCAGCAAGAATTTGTCTCCTACTATGGTACCTTGAATTATTTAATGCCTACTTTTTATCCAGCAGCTGTCAACAAAGTCTCAAAACAACACTGGATTTCTAATCAGGTGCAAATGCCAAATTCTTATGGCATAATCTTAACATATAAGGGATAAGCTGATGAGTCATACTGTAAATTGACATGGCCAAGGCATATTATAAAACTGATCCTACGCATATATTTTCAGGTAATAAGTGTATCATTCTGTAACAAAAACAGCAATTTTTCCAATTAAAAGCAACTAAAAATTACCTATGACCTAAATTGTTTTAACTCTGGTTATAATATATTAATGATATAATTTAAAATTAACCAGATCATAACACATGCAAATTTTATAACAAAAGATTAATTTGTCAGGCTTGATCATTTTAAACACTTCATTAGGGTGGCATCTTAAATCAGATAATGAAAAATGCAAAAGTATTAGTTAATTGGTTAACTTACATTAAATACAATTTGGAATGACAATTTGGAATAGAGGAAAGATCTGTTATCTAAGTTTACAGCAATGGTCCAAATTAGAGTTTAGTTATGGCTATGGTGCTATGTAATTTTGAGATTTTTTTGGTATAAGTTTTTTCATCTGTAGATTGTAAATAAAGAAGTAAATCCCTAACTCTTTCATATTGATTTTGTGGAGATAAAGGAGTTGCTCATTAAGAGCAGAGACTACCTTAGTTTTATCTCTGGATCCCAGTGCCTACTATAGTGATTTAAACAAGAAAACTAAAGGATAAGAAAGATAATGTCCCAAATAATACTGAGAGTAACAGAGTCAGGATTCAAACCCAGATTCTGATTACAAATCTTCAGTTCTTGTATATGTACCACATAGATTCTTATGAGAGAGAATTAGATTTTATGTTGAAGAAATCAGTTTAAAATCAGAATAGATTTTAAACTGATATGGAATTTTCAATATATCAATAAAAGTAGGTCACATTTTAATAACTATATATATATATATATATATATATTTTTTTTTTAATAAGGATTCTCCCCAACAATTTGGTAAGATAGGTGGTACAAGAATTAGTACCCCCTTTAATAGGTGCAGAAAATGAGTTTTAGAAAAGTGATTTGTCTATGATCACTGGGCAATACTAATCAAAACTATAAATTCAAAAACCAGATCTAACTTCAAATCTGTTGTTTTGTCTAAGATACCACTCTGTCTCTGGTGAAAAAGTATCTCATGACAATGAAAAGCTCAATAACATCAGAGAATTGATGGCCTAATATAGATGCATTGTGAATACCAAAATATTCCAATAGTCATAGTTTGATATTGACAAAATGTATAGCAACACCAAATGCTTCTCGCCAAATGCTTAACTCTGAATATTCCCATTTTGTAAATATTCTTACATCTTCAGATCCTTGACAAATCTGTGTCTGTGACAAGTAGCTGGCAATGCTATTTAGATGAGGTTTAAGGGATTGTCTTGAACAGCCTCTAATAACTGCAGCCAGGACCATCAAACAAGATGGACGAAGTGATTTTTTCAGTGCTGGCAAGATTAATTTCAGAAAGACTTCAGGGTTGACAAATGTTCCAATCAACTCTGCTGATTTTATACACTGTAAGAGAAACCAAATATGTAAAAACTAAAAGGATTATTTTGAAAACACAAAGAACAAATAACATATCCATGGGTTTTCCTTTCCTGCTCTTGAATGATTTCTGTCTGCTTTAATCCTGCACATTTGAAATGCTAAACCAATTGCCTTCTACTGTTTCTACTCATCAAGTACTGATAATATACATATATACAAAAAAAAAAATCTTTCTGTCACGCAAATATAAAGCTCACAAGACAAGTAAGTTTTTTCTCAACATCAGATAATTTTTACAAAAAGTTTAATTCATAGCAATAAAATATATAATTTTTAGGGTAGTATAAATCTAAATTATATGTCCTGGATTTAGAGTTTATTTCTCTTCTTCCCTTCAACTTTTGAAGTAATATGTGAATGACTAGAAACAGCTTATTTTATAATCACCCAATTTTTCTCTTATCTTTGTATTGCTGTCAAGATAGTTTTTTAATTAGAATTCCAAATGAAACCTTTGGTAGCATGGTAAAACACATTGTCTCTTGGTGAGCATAACTGAGATTAAAAAATAATAACCAAGAATTAGTGTTGTAGTAGTTTTCTCCTATGACTTTTGGGAGGTCTTGATTCACTTGCTTCACATGGAAATGATGCAAATGGAACTCCTTTCCAAGCTGCATAACCTAACAGTTAAGACTTACTGAATACCAAAAGCATACTCAGTCTTTTAGAAAACAAATTAAACTAGAGAGAATAAAGACCAATATTCCTGCTAAAAAAACAGGAAATTATACCAGAAAAGAAACAAAAATTTTCACATAATGAATGGTCATCTATCAGAATTTTTCAGAAAAAAGATAATAAATGGAGTGTGTATATATATATATATATATATATATATAATCTTAATAGAAAGTTAACTATTTTTACTAGGAAAAAACAAAACAAAACAAAACAAAACAAAAAAACCTTGCAGAATCAGGCTATAATCCATGCCAAGCACATTTAACTGAGGGGGGTTTCTCAACATTCTGTCCCAAGATCTCTTTTCCCTTCTCTTTCTAACTCCCTCACTTCATAAGTTCAATTCTTCATCTCTATTCTGTTTTTTTATAGATTTATCTATCTACCCCTAGTCTTTCCCTCTGGTTCCAGTCCTGAACCAACAGTTATCTAGTGGGCATTTCAAACTGAACATCCTATAAGCAACTCAAACTCTTCGTGTCCAAAAAAAAGCTTATTAACTTTTTCTCCAACCCTCTTCTGAACTTTCTGGTAACTATCCAGTGGACTATCACCCATCTAGTCACCAAAGTTCACAGCTTTGATATTATCCTTGATTCTTCATTACTTCACATATCCAATTAATTACGGAAACTTGATGTTTTTGACTCCAAATATCTCTCATTTTATTATATCCTTTTTTCCTCTACTCAGAGAGCCATTATAGCGTAGTTCAGGCCTTCATTATCTCTCAAAGGAACCATCTCATTGCAATAAGTCATAGTTGCTCTCCTTCAATCAAGTCTCTCCTTCCTCTACTTCATCTTCTATACAGCTGCTAAAGAAATGTTCCTATGTGAAATTTAAAGTTTTTCACACCCTTCCACCATCTTCTGTTCCCAGTCTTCTTATACATTACTCCATGCACACTATGATCTAGCCACACTGACCTATTTGTTACTCAACTATGTCATTCCATTTCCCATTTACATGCCTTTGTACTGTATTCCCTAATTTTGGAATGTTCTCCCCGATTTCCTTCAGGATTCTGCTCCAGAGCTTCCTTTTGTATGAAACTTTTCCTGTTTCCCTCCTCTTTTAGTATCTCTTCTCCAAGGTTACCTAGCATTTGCTTTGTTTTTTACATCCCTATGTACATGTTATTTTCACCATTAGAATATAAATAGCGTAAGGCTACAAACTAGTGTGCTTTTGTTTTTTAATCCTTACTTCCTACTCCAGCACTTGGCATATAAGTAAGCTATTAATAAATACACTAGGATAATCAAAGCCATGGGAGCTGATGAGATTACCACGAAAGAGACCATAAGGACAGAAAAAAGACCTAAGGGGTGGGAGGGGAAACAAGAAAAAAGTAAAGACAGATAAACAGAAAGACAGATAGATGGATGGAAGAAAGGAAGGAAAGGAAGAAGGAAAAAGGGAGGAAGGCAGAAAGGAAAGAAGAGAAAGAAAGAAAGAAAAGGGCTAAGACGAAATCTTACAGAACATTTACAGTTAGAAGGCATGATACAGATGATAAAATAGCAAAGAAAAATGAATGAAAACAGATAGAAGGAAAATCAAGAGAGTTATATGAAAAACCAAAGAGAAGGTGGGGTCAAGAAGGTGGAATAGTAGGAAATAGTACAGCTGAGTTTGTTTCAAACAAACCTAGAAAATGTACCAGACTGAATACGAAAATCCAGAAAACATTATAGTGAGTCATTTTTCCAGCCCAGATCAGCACAACCCTGTGGCTACTAAAGCTATAGTTGGACAAGAATCCAACTGGCATCGGGAGTCCTTCAATTCCTAGGGAGAGGTTGTACAACAGAATAAAAGGAGGTCTCAGACCTATACCACCTGATGGTGAAAACACCATCAGATCCATAATGGGGTACTGCAGTGGGGACAGATGCCACCTAGTAGCTCAGTTGCCCTACTAATCAGTTTCCAATCAAAGACAAGAGAATAAAGAAGGGGACCCAGTGGTAAAGAGTTGAAAATTGAGGGGCTGTCCATCAACTGGGAAAAGGCTGAACAAGTTGTCGTATATGGCTGTGAAGGGATATTACTGAGCATGATTGCATCAGAAAAAACTGGAAAGACATATGAACTGATACAAAATGAAATCAGCAGTATGAAAAGAACACTGTACATGGTAAAAGCAATATCGTAATGACTATCAAATGTAAAAAAACAGCTACTCTGATCAACATGATCTACAATAATTCCATAGGACCCATAATGAAAAATGCTATCTTACCTCGAGAATTAATGAACTCTGAATACAGATTAAAGAACACTTTTTTCACTTTATATTTCTTGCTTTTTACTGTTTTACAACAAGGCTAATATGGAAATACATTTTGCATTACTTCACATGTATAATTGATATCACATTGCTTATCTTCTCAATGGATGGAGGGAAGGCAGGAAGAGAGTGTGAAAGGGAAAGCAGGAAGCAAGGGAAATTGAAACAAAAAAAAATTTTTTTAATGAAATGAATGAATAAAATATATGAAAACTTAAACACAGGATGATGTTCCTAGGTAGGGAACCCATGTACTGAGAAAGAAGGAAATTCTCAAACAAGTAACAGGGATATAGCTCAAATCCTAGGAGCAAAGCAGGATGTCTGTCCAAGATATAGCCCAGACTGCAGAGGAATAACGAGGGTAGAAATCTCAGACCCAAGAGAAGCCTATGAATCTGTCTCTCTAAACCAACAGAGCTTTCCAGCTGATTGATAGAAGAAGGAATACAGCAGTAATAATATACGACTGTCCAGACCAAAGCCTAGATGGGGAACCTGTAGAGCTAAGACCAGAAGGGGAGCAGTCTTGTTCTGAATGAGACTACTTCAGGAGTCTTGATATCTTGCAGATTCCCCAGTCAGTCACTGAGATCCTGGACTAACATAACACTCAATAAATACCTCAAAAAAGAACAGGACCAACCTAAACATTCCCTCTAGAAATATAGTAGAGTCCAATTCTAACATCAAGTCAAAAGTCATGAAATAGGGTGGAAGAATGTGCAAACAAAAAGAAATCCATAAAAAAGAGCTATTATGATGGCAAGAAACCTCAAGACACAAATCCATAGGAGAATGACTCCAAAACTTCTATAAGCAAAGTCTCAGGAAAAACACAGCCTGAGCCCAAACTCAACTAGAAGTCTTGGAGGAGATGAAACAAGAGATGAAGAGTTTAAAAAAAAAGTTTTTATAAGTGGAATGAGAGCACTTGAGAAACAAAATTGAAAAATAAATGAAAACTATGGAAGAACTGGAAAGAAAATTAACAGCTTGGTACAAACAAGAAGCCTGAAAATTAAAATGAACCAAATAGAAACTAATGATTCCAAGAGACTACAAGAAATATTAAAAACAAAGAAAATTTAAGATAAATGATAGCAAAAGCAATTGACCTGGAAAAAAAGATCATAGAGAAAAAAATTTCTGCATACCAAGATAAAGGGAAAAAAAGAGTTCAGGTATCTTATTTCAAGAAATCTTGGAAAAAAACCTACCCAAATATCTTAGAACTCTCAGAGGGCAAAGAAGAAATAACAAGAATCCAATAATCATTTCCTGAAACAAACCAACATGAAAATTTCCAGGAACATCATGACCAAACGCAGAGCTTCTTTGTACAGGAAAAAATTAAGTACTGCAAATGTTAGGAAAAAAGGAATTTAAATAAGTGAGGAGTCACAGTTGGAACTAAACAGTAAAAATTAAGCAGTGATCACTCTCAAGGATACATTCCAAGTATCTTGGGATACTAAATTCTAGAAGGCAAATGATACAGGCTTACCAGGAAGAAGAATTTATCTAGCACAAATGATTATCAATAGACTTTTAAAAAAATACAAGTCTTCCAAGCATTCCTCATAAAAATATCAGAGGTGCTAGGAAATGGGAGAAGTGGGGGAGTGGGATTCAGAGGGAAGGAACTAAGTGAGGAATTGGTTCTAAGAAAAGTCAATTAATATACAAAAATAGGAGAGACAGGAAGCAGAGCCAACATGGTGGAGTAAAGGCAGGAACTCACCCAAACTCTCCCCAGAATATCCCAAAAGAAGGAGTAGAACATTTTCCAGCTGAAGGCAATTTGGAATCTCAAAAACAGTTATCAGGGTGGGTGTCCAGCATACAGTCCCTGCAGGTTGCACCAGCATAATCCCTGACCCAGCTCTAACAAAGCAGCACTGACCTCTGAATCAGAGGCAATATTGGTAACTTCCAGACCTCTCAGCACCAAGACATCAAAAAGGACTTGGAAAGTCAGCAGAAAAGGTCAGGGTGGGAGCCCCAGCACAATTCCAGTACAAGCTATGCTGGCTCCGACCCTGGTCCCAGTGTTAGCAGTGGTACTGTTGGCTTCTAGACCTCTTCACCTAGAGACACTAGGGAAGCGCCACAGTCAGGATAACAAGATTTAGCAGCTTCTATATTAAAGGACCTGAGGGCTTAGAACATGATATTCCAGAGAGCAAAGGAGTTAGGAATACAACAAAAATCATGTACCCAGCAAAATTGATTATTTGCAGACATTGAATGAAAGATGATTTTCAAACATTCACGATGAAAAGACCAGCGATGAATGGACATTTTGATTCAGATGGTAATGAAAGAGAATCTGAGGTGGTGTCCACCAATTGGGAAAGAGATGAACAAGTTGTGGTATATAAATGTAACTGAACAATACTGTGTGGTAAGAAATGATGGAGGAGGATTCTGAGATTTTGGGAAGCCTTGTACAAACTGATGCAGAATAAAGTGAATATAATCAGGTGGAAAATTTATATAATGACAATAGAGTTGGAAAAAAAACTAAAAAAATTAGGAACTCTCTCATCAGTTCAATGACAAGCAACCTGCTTCCTCATAGGAAGATGATAAACTTTGGATTGAAAAATGAAACAAGTTTTCTTGGACATGGTTAATGAGAAAATTTGTTTTGACTATGTTTTGCATTAAGTTTTGTTTTTCTTCTAAATTATTGTACAGGAGGAGGTAGGAACATGAGAAGTTGTTTTTTTTGCTGAATGAAAAATAAAAGTGTCAATTGAAGCCAAAAGGTCAAGATGAATAAAGACTCAGAAAAGATGACTAGATTGGCAACCTTAAAAGGTAATTTTGAAAAAAGTTTGAGTTGAATGATGAGCTAAGAAGCCTTTATCATTTGATAAAGGTCTGAGGAGTGACATTATAAGAAATAAATGATATTTTTTGCTGAAAGAAGGTAAGAAAAACATAGCATGATAATTTGAAAGAATGGTAGGGCCTAAGGGATGTGATTAAAAAACCAAAACCAAAAACAAACCTAGGCATGTTTAAAGGTATTAGGAAACAAGCAAATAGATAGGGAAAAGAGATAATTGATAAGGCAATCTGTTGGAATATAGGATTAAAAACAAATGTATAGAGTTTGGCCTTGTCAAGGAGGTTCTCTGCATTATCAGAGATTGGAAAAAAGGAGAGAAACCAGGATGTCAAAGGATTCTGAGATGAAAAAAAGAAAGCCCATGATAAATAGCTTCAATTTTCTTAATAAAGTGTAAAAGTCTTGAGCAACTTCTTTAAGACTCTTATTTCCCCTTCTTCTATTTCTTGTCAGTTGTACTTGTACTTGTACTATCAGTTAAACTATAATCTATCTTCCCTAAAGTTGCCCTTGCATAAGTGATCAAGAATATATATATGGCACTCTATTATTCTACCTTTTTAAATACTTTTTCTCCTTCATGGTTTGGCTCAAGTCCTTTATCTTTTACTTCAGATCTCAGCTGAAAATATTCTCTCCTTCAAATCTTCCTTGGGATTCTGTCTGGTTCTCTACTTTGATTACATCATATTGTACTTTATATTATTATATAAGCATGTTATATCCCATGAGATATGGGAAGGTTACACAGCACAGTAGATAGAAGGTTAACTTTGGAGTCAAGAAGATCTATTTTTGATTCTTGTCTCTGACATACTAGATGCATGAACATGAGCATGTCACGTACTATATCAATTCTCTAGAAAACTTTAAATGCTAAGTTACAAGAACATCTTTTGAACTGCATTAACGCCACTTTAAAGATAGCTACTGATCTGTGTACTTAGAAATATGCATTTACTGATATAAACTAGAGATGAAGTAAAATCAAATAATTTTCATTTTATGAGCAGGACCAGGAGATCATTATATACTTCAACAACAATACTATATAATGACCAGTTCTGATGGACCTGGCCATCCTCAGCAACAAGATCAACCAAATCATTTCCAGTGGAGCCGTAATGAACTGAACCAGCTACGCCCAGAGAAAGAACTCTGGGAGATGACTAAAAACCATTACATTGAATTCCCAATCCCTATATTTATGCCCACCTGCATTTTTGATTTCCTTTACAAGGTAATTGTACAACATTTCAGAGTCTGATTCTTTTTATACAGCAAAATAACGTTTTGGTCATGTATACTTATTGTGTATCTAATTTATATTTTAATGTATTTAACATCTACTCGTCATCCTGCCATCTAAGGGAGGGGGTGGGGGGTAAGAGGTGAAAAATTGGAACAAGAGGTTTGGCAATTGTTAATGCTGTAAAGTTACCCATGCATATAACCTGTAAATAAAAGGCTATTAAATAAAAAATAATAATAATAATTTCATTTTAATTGCACTTCCCCATTAAATAGTGAGCTCCTTGAGGATATGAACTGTTCTTTGTTTTTTTGTATCCCCAACATATAGCAAAAGGCACATGGTGGGCATTTAACAGACATTTTGCTAACTAATTATTAGCATAGCATAATATTATGCTATTTTCTCCCTGTAATTGATAGATTTTTACTAATTCATTTATAATGTCATGTTGCTATTTTTTTTTAATATCCGATATTTTTTAAAAAAACAACTGTACAAATTTGTAAATTGGCTAGCCAAAGTCAGAGGCTAACTATGACTATGAATGGAGGAAAAACCAACTGGTCCATAAGTCCCCATCAGTACACTGTTCTAATTGAGCTAACTGGTTCTAAATGTTCAACTATAAGGTCAGAAACCCCAGTATAGAGAACATGGTTTTAGGTTAGATGATATAATGTATAGTGACAGCTAAACTACAGTCAATAATTTAAATTGTAGTTTTTATAAATTTTCTTATATGACAGATGTTTCAAAACTATCATAGGCAGGACTCCATTAATATTATCAACTTTAGAAATACTAAAAAAAATACTGGAAAAGGAGGACAGAAATATAATGCATAGTTGAAATCCATATAGTACTCCAATGTTCAACTTTACTAAGTACTCTACCAAAATGGTTTATCAAGAAAGAAAACTGTCTCATTTGGGGTTCACTTTTATCTTTCAGACTCACAAAATTATGTACTAATTACCAGATGAAACTGTTGAAAGCACAGGAGAAGGGAGGGAAAATAATCATTGTTAATATATACTTAAGTTAATTTTAATTGTGAAACTGTGATGTGCTTTGAATTAATCTTCACTGTCTCAAATTCCATGTAGAACAATGACTGGATACAGATTCGTCTTATCAGATAATTGGTTTATAATCACTGTCAATAAATGTTGTCTTAAAAAAAAGAATATTAGTAAATAGCTAAAATAAACACATTCTAAAAAATAATTGATTAGAGGGATCAAATTTATTTTTATGTTTAAGTAAAAGTATGTTAAAAAATTTAACTTACATTGCTAACCACAGACTTTTCGTCATCTGAGCATGCCTGGTAAAGGGTTCTGAGCACTATTTCTAAGTGCTGTGTAATATGATCTTCTGCATGGAGTAACAAGACAGCCAGAAGCTGAGCTGATTTTACTCTATTTCCCACAACCCAGTCTGTTATATCATTACAGATGGCTGGGAGAATTTTGGAGAGGTTTCTGAAAACAAGTTCTCGACATCCCAATCCTGGGCGAATCACTGGAGGAAAAAAGAAAACAAAACAAAAAAACAAAAAAACCCTGTAATTAAAAAAACTTTGTTCACAAACTAAATTCAGGGAAAACAATACAATAGTTTTTTAAGATTTACAATATAGGAAATAAGATTTATAGGCAATGCCACTTCTTCTTTAATCATCTTATGCTAAAATCTAGTATAGTGCCTGGAACACAGCAAATGCTTGTTGTCTGATATTTGTTGCTTCTCAATAAAGAAAAATCACAACTTTTAGAAACATGGATAGTGAGTACTTGAACAGGATAATTAAAAACTAATGGAAATGATGAAAACAAGAAAAATTCTGTCTTAACTTGTATGTCCTCATTAATGGGTTTCCTTATAATTATGTATGACCAATTCAAAAGGACAAATTTTGCTTTAAGAGGAATATATGCAATTTTTTCCTGATGATTTTAAGTAAGATTATAAAGATATATTAATTAATATGGTGCTGAACATACAAGTTGCCTTTCAATGTCATAAAAAACCAAGCATTTTTTTTAAATGGTAACTATAACAATAAACCATTAACTTTTAAGGAGCATGTTCTCTTAAAAAGCAACATTTCCTAATGATTTCCCCCTTCCTACTTTTACTATTTATTCTTACAATAATGTAATTTCTTTGGAATGACATATTTTATTTATTGTTTAAATAAATTTATTGCCATTTTTTAATCCACTATTTGCCTTTGCCCAACAAGAAGTATCAACCTGTGCTTAGATAACAAAAGACAGCAGATTGAATTTTTTAAAAAAAAGTTTACAAGTGATTTTTTTTTGAAAACCAATTTGACTCGATGTAACCTATTTCATTTCTCTATCTGTCCCAAACTATCTTATGTAAATGTCTGTACACACATACAGATACTCACACATATAATTTTTTAAGTTATTAAAGCTTTTTACTTTCAAAAGAGCACGAATAATTTTTCAACATTGACTCTTGCAGAACCTCGGGCTCCAAATTTCCTCCCCTCCCCCCCTTTCTTCTAGGGACCAATAATGCAATATATGTTAAACATGTTAAAAATATGTTAAATCCGATATATGTATATATATATTTATGTGATTTTCTTGCTACACAAGAAAAATCAGATCAAAAGGAAAAAAACTGATAATGAACAATATGCAAGCAAAATAACAAAAAGAGTGAAAATGCTATACTGTCACACATATCTTAAATATAGTTTTGGAACTACAAAATCTATATAAGAAACTTAAAAATT
Organism: Sarcophilus harrisii; assembly: GCF_902635505.1. Classification (NCBI taxonomy): domain Eukaryota; kingdom Metazoa; phylum Chordata; class Mammalia; order Dasyuromorphia; family Dasyuridae; genus Sarcophilus; species Sarcophilus harrisii. Next base: position 264,410,303 of record NC_045426.1, read on the forward strand.
CTCTATACTAAATCATGGTCCAATTTTAATTTGCAGAAGAAAACCATTTAGAACTATAAAAAAGTAACAACAAATGGCAAAAGACCATTAAAAAAAACCTTTCTACAAAGATAAATATGGAGTGGAATCCTATGTGACCACAGGCATAAATTTATAAAGGATTCTTTTAGACCCCTCCCTTTCAATAGTTCCTTCATTTCAGATGTTTAAATTCAGACATTTTACCCCTCTAGCTACCTACTGTCAAAATTGTTTTTCTTTCTACAATAAACTGTCTGCACCTGTATCCTAAGGCAATGATTGTTGTTGCTCAATGGAAAGTCATTCAATTGTTCTGTAGGCAGTGAACATTCATCAGTCTTCACTTTTCTAGTGACCTGTTATGGCTGTCATTAGGAGATCAAAGCACAAGGTGGTTGCGCTGTTCAGTTCATTAGTTTTCAAGTAGGAAAAGATAGGGAGGCAAAATCTTTTGGGGTCCATTATATAAAGAAGAGGAACTGAATTTATTTCAGTTTTAGAGAGAATAAGACTATTGTTCTCTTTTTTTAAATTATGGGAAAAGAACCTTAAGTTCAGGCCTTTTCATTATTACATAGTAGCTTTAAAAAAAAGTCGGATGCAATTTGGCAGGAAAGGTAAACAATATGAATCTACCCTCAGGTCTAAAGCAATTATTAACTTCTTGGGACTATAGTCCAAAACTACCAGGTCAGGTGCCCAGAAAGCTCAGCAATCACCTATTAATCTTTTCTTTGAAAACATAATTGCAGTACTTTAGCAAGCAAAATGCATTTTAAAAAAAAAAAGGCAATTTAAGGAGGCAAAAGTCGGCAAAATTGTACAAAGGGAACAATGGTACTGGTTAAGCTTTTAAGGAATACAATTGACAATTACATTAAAAGATTTATTCAACCTTAAGTAACGAGATAAGAGTGATGCAAATATTTATAAAGTTAACACCTATGGTTTATTTTTGCTACAGAATCAAAATAAAATGGTTAACAGCTTAACTTCTAAAAGTGTATGATAAGTAGGAGAAATAATTGATGTTACAAAGGCAATGCTTGACACAAAACATAATTGAGGCTCAAAGTTGAAAAAATGGGATATTCAAAAGGGAACCAAAGAGTGTCACGTCAACGTTCATCTCTTAACTATAAACTAAAACCTAATATAGGTGGGAGAAGAAAACAATGTTAATAAGCAATAAAATGGTATTACCTCTCAGTCCTGAAGATCAAAATTCAAATTTTGGCTCAAGACAAAAGCAAAAATGAATTTACTTTTCTATTCCTAGTCCCTGCTTTTTCTCATCACAAAATGACCACAAATTTTGATTAAAAATTATAAAGAATTGTGAGACAATCTCTTTTCCTCCCCAACTTAATGATAGTGGAATCTCAGAATCAAAGTTAATAATTTAAGACATTAATACTTCCAACTAAGTAGAAACTCATGGTTGCTAAACTGAATTGAACATTATAGAAACTCAAAATCATAGTCATTCCTCTAAAATGACTCAGTGTACCTTTGGGAGAATGGCTTCCCCATGCTTCAATTTCTTTACTATACAATAGGGACAATAAATGCATAGAGATATAATTAACAACTGTAAAATCAAAAATACAAGAGATTATCAAAAATATGTCTAAAAATTCTTCCAAAATATGTTGTATACAAATATCTAAATAAGGTCAATCAAATCATTATACATCTTCAATATAACAATAATATAGTATAACTAAAAACCATCTTAACAGCTAGATGGTCCCATAGTGCACAGAGTGCCAGGCCTGAAATCAGGAAGACCTGAATTCAAATGGTGTTAAGGACCACACCAAATTGCGCAAGTCCAGCTGTGAATTATAATACACTTGAAGGAACTGCAAATCAACCTTTACAGACAGCAGATACTGCTTGTGGATTGGGAATAAAATCGAGGCAAGAGGGAAGAGGAGAGAGGTTAGAGAATGCAATTGCCTTTCACTCTCCTTGTATAATTATCCTCCTCTTACGTGAAAGGATCTATTCTGCTGGTCAGAATTAGATCCCCAGCAGGTACTAGCAGGGGGCTTCCATAATCAAATGGAACCTCAGATACCCACTAATTGTGTGACTCTGAGCAGACAGATCACTTGTTGCCTCAGTTTCCTCATTGGTAAAATGAGCTAGAGCAGGAAACAAAAAACCACTCCAGTATCTTTGCCAAGACAATCTCAAATGGGGTCACCAAGAGTTGGAGACAATTGAATAACCACAAAAACTACCTTAAAGTCTTTTATGAAACTTGCTACAATATCATTTGGTCAAACAACCACTTACAACATTGTTTTTAATGGAACTGACTCTCTTTTACTCCTCTTTCTATCCCATTTCATACCTTTTCACTTAATATTTTAAGACAATATAATACAGGACATCCCTACTATATAAAAGACTTCTTTATGTCAAACACTTTAGTGGAATAATTGTTCTGTTATTTAATTTCATGACTGATAAAATTTTTCTTCTTATAGACAACTAGTATTTTTCAGATAAGTTGCAACTTTATTTTATTTTTTTTTAATTATAGCTTTTTATTTACAAAATATATGCATGGGCAATTTTTCAATATTGACCCTTGCAAAACCCTCTGTTCCAACTTTTCCCTTCTTTCCCCACACCTTCCCCTAGATGGCAGGTAGTCCAATACATGTATACTTATTTATACAGTTATCTTGCTACACAAGAAAAATTGGAATCTAAAATGGGAAAAAAAAACCCTGAGAAGGAAAACAAAAATGCAAGCACACAATAACAGAAAGAGTGGAAAGGCTATGTTGTGGTCCATACTCATTTCCCATAGTTCTCTCTCTGGGTGTGGCTGATTCTCTTCTACTGAACAATTTGAACTGGTTTGAATTATCTCACTGTTAAAGAGAGCCACATCCCTCAGAGTTGATCATTGTATAATCTTGTTGCCATGCATAATAATCTCCTGGTTCTGCTTATTTCACTTAGCATCAGTTCATGTAAGTCTCTCCAGGCCTCTCTGAAATCATCCTGCTGGTCATTTCTTACAGAACAATAATATTCCATAAAATTCATATCCCACAGTTTATTCAGCCATTCTCCAACTGATGGGCATCCATTCAATTTCCAGTTTCTAGCCACTACAAAGAAGGCTGCCACAAATATTTTTGCATATGTGGGTTCCTTTCCCTTCTTTAACATCTCTTTGGGATATAAGCCCAGTAGAAACACGGCTGAGTCAAAGGGTATGTACAGTTTGATATAAATTGCAACTTTACTACAGTTATCCAAACAACTAGTATTTATTCACACCTATTATGTACATACCACCTCAGCTGCACTAAAAAATATTACATATTCTGATCATTTACTGTAGTTTTATAATGTCACGTTCTCAAGAAATGTTTACTTTCCAAATACTTTGTTATTTTATTAGTGTCATGCTGAGGTGTTGGAATCTTTACAAAGTGTTAAGACATTGGAGTTAATTTAATCTTAGAAAGAATTATTTTGGGCCAGAACTTGAAACAAGATACTAAATGGACCGGATTGAACAATGCTTGTGTTCACACCTTTAGAGAGCTCAAGTATCTAAGTACTCAATGGAGTTCACATGAGAGTTCAGGGCTAGTATGAGAGCTGAATTCACACCTCCCTTAGGACCAGAGAGCACTCTGGGAGATAACCCAGAATCCCTCTCCCTCCAGAAGGCGGAGTTAACCTTTGGGAGATCACATAAATGAAGGAAGTTCTTGGAGCTAGGAGAATTTGTCTGGAACATCAACAGGGCTCTGAGACAAGAACACTCTGGAAGAAAAGACTACTCGCCACAGACTGGAGTTTGAGAAGCCACAAGTCGGAGCTGGCTGGAGGCTGAAGAAAGCAGAGGCAGAAGCCAAGGACAAAGCTACAAGATCTCTTGGAGCCAGGCAGAGAGATAGGCCTCAACTAACCGGGCTATTTTGTAAGGAGAAATAAACGTTTGCATTTTTAGCAGGGGGCTGCGATTTCGAAGTAATTATTTATTGCAACTGAGACTAAGGCTGCCTTCCCAGGAAAACCACCACACTGAGGAATACCAACATTACAATTCAATTTAGTAATGTTTAAAGTTGAAGGCTATTAAGACTCAGTTTTGTATGTAAAGATGAGATTCTTTAACTTTTAACATGATTCTTGCAGTTTTCTTTCTCCTTGAGATGGCAACTAATCATTAGAAATCAGTAATAGTATGAGACACACAGGTCCCTGAACACTGAAATCAATTATTTTCTTAAACACTGTTCAACATTGTTATGGACTGAAGCACTGTCTAAGATGAATAACTTTAAAAATATATATTGTTCCTACATATGAGATCTTTTCATAGTCACAAACATTAACAAGTGGGCAGAAGAGTAAGAATTTAAAGGAAGTGCATAAAAGATTCCAAAGCAAGGGCACATGAATAAACATCTTAAGAGTGACCCAGCAACAGGAAATCATTTGAAGTCAAGTTAGGGATGGGATACAGCCTTTTTATCCCTTTCTTCATTAATAGTTCCAATCTCCCTCATTGACCAAGACTCAAAAGCAGTCAAGAGCACTTGGCAGTCTATTTAAAACTCCAATCTGACACTCCTTTACTTTCTGCAGTTTAAGATATATCACACTTTGTGTTCAAAACTTCCTCTTTTCCAAAGATGAAATTAATATACATCCAAAAAGTGATGGTAGTCTGGGCTGTCAATAACATTACAGATATTCATTAAAAGGAGATTCTCCTTGTATTCCAAAGAGAGTAAAAGTAACAATTTGATTCTATTCTCTTACATGAAATAGACCTGGTAGGTCACTCATCATTATGAAGAAGTGCTTCCTTTTTCACTCAAGCATTGGAAAGGAAAGCAATTTTAACAGAAAAATAATTTCAAAGGACATCTCCGGAATTCACTGTCACAATACAATCTTACTGCTGGGGATTCCTGAATGTGATCGTCAGATTCATGTCAAGCGTGAACTTGCTCTTTTGCAGGGTAAGAGCATTTTGCTCTGGTAAATAGCTGTCTTGAAGACTATAAATGACCCTCTTCCAATCGTTGCAAGGGCTCATTGTGGCTTTAATGCTTCAAAGATAACAGTATAGTATAAAATAAAAAACTTGCAGAATTAAGGAGCTATCTAGAAACAATATGTTCAACAGATTTGGTTGTGCTTTTTACCTTTCCTTTTCTATAAAAATAACTAAAATTACAATTCTAACACTGTCTAAACTTCTAAGTCTGGGCATACCTTCTATACCTTCATTTGAAAGGCTATTAATTACATATGAGCACAATGTTTTGAAATAGTGACTTAAGGTTCATTTCCATAAGGTTCAATATAGATTTGAATATTGTAAAGAAACTGTAAAGAACAAGTCACAAAAAAGATTTTTAAATGCAGATTTATAGCCTAAGAACAGAAAATTAATTCCAGGAAAAAAATGTTGAAAATCTAATAAAGTTTAGATTTTGTAAATACAAAAGCAAAGGTTCCCAAGCACTGAAATCACAACCCTCCCTCCATTTCCCCTACCCCCTTTTAAAACATAACTTAACATTGTCGTGGCTAGAAGCATTTCACAATAGGTGATTTCATTTTTGAATTGCTCATACAAAAAGATAGAGAGACAGGATGTTGTACAAAACTAAATTAACTCAATTCAACTATGAAGTCATGGTTGGAATAAATATACTGCTGCAAGAAAATGTTAGTCCTAATTACATCCATATAACTAATTTTAATGGTTATAAACATTACTTCTGTTTCCAACAGTTTTTACTTCATGCTCTGACTGGAAGAACTTATATTCCTGTCAGACTCTGAAAGGAGCATCAAACAAAATTAATTTTTTTAGTTTATTCTAGACTGGTTTGTTTCACTGGGGAAATAAATTTTTTCTTTTAAAAATATTTATCTGTTAATGACAATTGCCTCAAAAAAAAAAATCTGCATTCCTGCTGACAAAAAGGCATGGAACCCTCCTTACTAAGTACTTAATAGATTTCCTTTTTTATAAGCTAAGTAGCATCAGGGCAGCTTGGTAACAAGTGTATAGAATCCTGGAATCAGAAAGATCTGAATTCAAATGTGAGTTCAACCACTTAGGTATGTGATCCTGGTAAGTCACTGAACTCTATTTGCCCTATTTTCTCATCTGTAAAATAAGCTGAAAAAGGAAATGGCAAACCATTTTCTTTACCAAGAAACCCTAAATCAGATCACAAAAAGTCAAATGTGACTGAAAGGACTGACTAACAACAGATCATTAGAGCTGAGAGGGATCATAAAGATCTTTAAATTCAAGCACTGCTGAACTCATGATAAGCACTCACTTTCCCAATTGTGGATTAGAAACAACATAGCAGCTCACAACCCTTTTATTGCTAAAAAGTTCTGACTTCTTTAAGCCTAGAAGCTTAAAAACCCAAATCAAAAAACATCATGGTTACTCCTTCACAAGATATGCCCTTCAACCTTTTTTGTGGCAGCCCCTTTTCATAGTGGCTAGAAAATGGAAACTGAATGGATGCCCATCAATTGGAGAATGGCTCATCATGGCATATGAATGTTATGGAATATTATTGTTCTGTAAGACATGACCAGCAGGATGATTTCAGAGAGTGCTGGAGAGACTTACATGAACTGATGCTGAGTGAAATGAGCAGAACCAGATCATTGTACATGGAAACAACAAGACTATATATGATGATCAATTGTGATGGATGTGGCTCTCTTCAAAAATGAATTGATTCAGGCCAGTTCCAATTGTTCCATAATGAAGAGAGCCATCTACACCCAGGGAGAGGACTATGGGAACTAAGTGTGACCACAATATAGCATTTTCACTCCTTCTGTTGTTGTTTGCGTGCATATTTGTTTTCCTTCTCAGGTTTTGTTTTGTTTTTTCCTTTCTAGATCTGATTTTTCTTGTGCAGCAAGATAAGTATGCATATGTATACATATATTGGATTTAGCATATATTTTAACACGTATTGGATACCTGCCATCTAAGGGAAAGGGGAAATTAGGGAAAAATTTGGAACAGAATTCACATGATAGGATGGAGAACTAGGAGTTCTAGAAAGACATCTGAAATCCCACAAGTAGAGAGGAAGGGGAAAACCACAAAGAGAAGGAATAAGCATTGTTGACTGCTGTGTACTAGGTACTGTGCAAAGTGTTGAAAAATTACCCATGTATGTTTTGTAAATAAAAAGCTATTAATTAAAAAAAAATTAAAAAAAAAGAAGTAATAAGATCAGACAGAAAACTCTGGGACAAACCTTTGAACTGCAGAAAGCCATTTGATTTGAAATAGACATTGTATAGCAATATAAGCTATGCTACAAAAAAACTGATCCAATCCAATTACCTCAATTTTTATGTATCTGATTTATCCCAATACCCATATTTATATATGGCAAGTAAGGACAGTTATTTGCATCCAGGGCCTACTTAGCATAGTATCTTTATTGCAGAAGATGCTCAAGTATTTGTTGAATGGTGTAATAAGAGTATAAAGATAAACTACAGTATTAAGAATCTGTAAAAAGGTGTTACATACAAAACCAGTATATTCTACAAAGAATTTATAAAGTTTAAAATCATCTAACAATATTCAAAACCAAGATAATTCTGTCACATTATATGTCCTAAATGTCTACTATGCCAGTGTTAAACAGCACAAATGTTAATTTTTAAATACCAATTAAGAGAAAAAAAATCACTCAGGTTTGAAGGGAGGAAAACGTCTTCAAAAAGTCCCATAGAAAAGAGAAAATAATAATTTTTGTGTTTCAGAGGCAGTTGGAGTTAAGTAACTTGAACAGGGTCACACAATTCGTATTAAGTGTCTGAGGCCATATTTGAACTCAGGTCTTCTTGACTCCAGGGTTGCTGTCCTTTCCACTACACATTTAGCTGTCCCGGAAATAAATTTCTTTTTTGTTGTTGTTGTTGTAAGGCATTGGAATCAAGAGACTTGCCCAAGATCATACAGATAGGAAATGTTTTTTAAGTGTCTGAGCTTGGATTTAAACTCGGATCCTCCTGATTCTAGGGCTGCTGCCTTATTCACTGCACCATCTAGCTGCTCCAGAAATAATTTTTAAAATAAACCTAAGTATTCTTTATATTTTTCTATGAATTTTAACTTTTTTCCCCCCAAGGAAAGAATTCCTTTTCAAATTTGTTTTGTCAATCAGGATAAAAAAATTACTGCTTCTAATTTTCTTAACTTCTGTTTCTTCCTTTACCAAAGATCCATTCTAATATCTTATTAGTACCCTGAGGTTCAAAAAAAGATTATGCCACAGAAGCTTAAACTATAGTAAGTTTTAAATACAGATTGGTGGATGACTTTACATGTCTATAATCCATGGACAAATCTATCCAATTTTGGAGAAAATAACCATTAGGTTGGGTAATGAAATTTAAGGCCAGAATTAATTTGAAAAAGTAACTCAAACAGAGAGAGATTGCTATCTGCATTGATGGGAGGAGTATCGATATAAATGAAATCACTGATCCTTGAAATATTAAAACTACAACTCTGATTCATGCCTTTTAAAACATGCATATTTATTTTACACTAGATTTATTGCTCTTTATAAATATTGGATACTGAGCTATGTGTATAAGATATAATCATTGAAAAGGAAAAAAATTCATTATTTGATGTAATGATTCTGATGAGGAATATCTCAATTTGATAATCTATCATCAAACATTATACAAAAGACAGTAATTTATTGCAATGCTGTATTTCATAGGTTAGCAACATTGTCCTTGAGCTTTAAAATAATTTAACATCAAAGACTCAAGCATGAGAAGTGCTACAGTAATAGATTGTAAATTTCCCACACATTTACTATATACTTGTTTGATTCAGGTTATAGTATGTACTTTTTTTCCCTTTGCCAATGCATATGATATTATTTTAAGAAACAAAATATTTAGTTACAATGAAAAAGTAAATAAAATATTTTCATAATCTGTTAACGGGCCAAAAAATTCATGAGAGAAATAGGAAATTGATTTTAATGTCAACTCAAAGACACAGGAATATCATTAAATATAAGATTACTATCTGACTTGTGGTTTAAGAGTCATCTTCATATAGATATCTACTGTAAATATTTTCCTAACACCTAAGTCAAGAAATATAAAAGAAGATAGAATTAGGAATTCCCAAGAAATTTGCTGTAAAGAATAATTTGTGTGTCCAACATCTAATCATATTCATATTACTTGAACCATAACTGCCATGTCTAAAACAAAAAATGAAGACATTTAAGACTGATTTGAGAGGCAGTGTCCTAGGATTTCTTTAGCAGAGATTATTTTTCTCCTTAACTTCAATTTGGTGGTTATATTGTCTCTTCTCAAATACTATGAAAATCTATTTGGCTGATACATGTTATACCCATTTCTATACGAGAGTAAGATTTTCAATTTAACAAAAGAAAGAACAATTCTTTTTAAGACACAGATAGATACATAATGTTGCTTTCCAAATTAAATTCAGACAGTTATATAATTCTAGGAACTGAAGGACTTTCCTTTAACCTCAGAATCCCTTTCCTGAACAATTGTTCTCTTGTCTAACCCATTATTTAGACAGTTAGGCGGAGCAGTAACTAGAAAGCTGAGCCTGGTATATGGAAGATCTGAGGCCAAATCCAGCCTCAGATACTGTGTGTCAGGAGAAGTCACTTAAACTCCATTTGTCTCAGTTTCCTCATCTGTAAAATAGTGATAAGAAAAACAATTACCCTGAAAAGTTGTTATGAGGGTCAAATGAGATAATACTTGTAAAATGTTTAGTGTACTGCCTGGTACACAGTAGACACAACATAAATATTTACTGCCTTCCTCTACTTGTCATCCTATGAAGATCACTATTAATTTTGGATTGCCTTTTGGAAATTTGGCTAATTACTATTTCATAATATTTACCTCCTTTAGGGTAATGGAATGGTGGAGGAGAAGCAAAATCAAGCTTATCCTTCAGATCATCTTCATTTTCTTTTTGCCACTGTAGACCTATCTTCTCCCAGAGGCTGACAGCCAATTCCCTACAAAATAAACAGAAAAAAAAAATTTTTTAAATGCCAACTACACATTCATGATAGGAAAGAGTTGCGTTGGAAGATATGAAAATCAATTCTTATTGATTTAAACTGAATCTGTATGAATGAATGTTATTTGGATAGTTTGTATTTATCTGATTTAGAAATAAAACTGTAAGCTTTCTCAAAACATTGAAAGAAAACAATTTGAACTTTTGAATTTTTGACCACAGTTGAGTGAAAATCTAAGAACTGATTTCTTGTAATATGTGTAAACACATATTTGCCTGATATTTTGACAATAAATCTTGAAAGAATGAAGTTAAAGAAAATTTATATTCTACCTAATTTCTAACAATCGAAATCCAATGAACCAGTTGGAGGCTCTTATAAGTGAACCTGAAGTAAAGGCATATTTATAAAATAATTTTTAAAGTAGAAAATAAAATAGAAGTTTTAAAAATATATATTATACATAATATATAATAAGATACATATTACATATAATAATATGCTATATATAGCTCATATAAAAAATACTATATATAAATTATATAAACTGCAATATATAAAACATAACTATACCACTAAAACTACTATATATATATATATATATATATAAAGAGAGAGAGTATTTTAGAGATATAGTTATATTTTATATTCAATACTATCATGGTATGGAAATGATCTTGAATTCTTAAAAACTAAGCCAGTGCAAGTCCAGGGGAGATACCCACTGAGCTGCAAAATTTTACAATTTTTAAGAAAGAAACAGCCAAACTCCAGGAAAAAATATCATACCCAATAGCAAAAATTACTTATATTAAGAATTTTATAGGTTGTTTCACATTTACATCAAGAAAGCATACTGAAAATAAGGTCATTTCATATTTCTTTCCTCATTCTTGAACATGTATTACATACAAAAGCATGTAATACTGCATATCCTGACTGATTTGATAGCTAATTTTTCTTTCTCTTTTATTCCAGGGGATTGCTGTGGGCTGATGGGTGGGAAGGGGTAGCATGGAAAGGGAAGTAAAGAGGGGAGCACAGAACAGGAATAAATTGTTTTTAATTAAGAAAAAGGGTATTTTTACATTAAACATCAATATTATATTCTGCTTACGTGACTTCAGGGATTTCATCATCAAAGCTGCTCAATAACAAAGGAATTAGCTTATGAAAGAATGAATATCTGTCTCTCAAATGTAACAGCCAGTTTCCAACAACAGAAGTCACAGCATGTCGAACCTATTTATAAAAGAAAATAAGTTTTATTATTTTGCAGAAAGAATGCACAAAGTAAATTTTATACTATTATTTTTAAAATCTTCAGTCACTCCCTTACAATCCCTCCCAACAGTCCTGAATGTGAATTGTAGCCTCAATTAATACACAGATACACTAATGTGAATGCCCTAAAATGTAGTACTAGGCAAAGATAGACCTCCCTCCCATGTAAGGATTTCTGGTTCTATAATCATATTCATAGTTCTTCTACTTTTCATGTGGTCAGTTCTCAATTAAAAAAAAAAAGAAATTAAGCTAAGTAAACAGCTTTGCTTCTTGATCATCTGTCAACATGAACTGTACTGTTTTCACCATGTATGCTAGAACCTATATCCCTTTTCAGATGATACATATCAAAACAGGTAACTGAATAGACTATTACATTTTCTGAAACACTGACTTACAGACACTGTGCTTCACAGGCTTCACTTCTTAATAGCATGTAAAATCCTGGTTTTAAATACTAGACCATTCTGAAGTATTAGTAAGTATAAACGTAATCCTAGGAGACCAAAGAAGTTAACTGTCCCTAGCTACCCTACTTTCTTTTTGGTAAAGAATTTGAATGTTTCTTGGGGTTTTTTAGATTTAAGCACAATCTAAACAATTAATTAGTAATTTTTTGTAATGAAGAAATAATCAACAAGCGTTTTATCCAGGGCTTACTATATACTGAACGCTGGGGATACAAAGACAAAAATGAAGTCTTTGATTTCAAAGAGTTTACTTTCTAATGACAAAACAAATAGCTATCATGTTTTCCTAGTCTTTAGTAGTTTCAATAGCCAAATGCCTCCTAAAATAAGAAGTCATATAGTGAAAAAATAGAAACGATACAGGACTCTGTTTCTAATAATCTAATAATCAAAAACCTAAGGAAAAATGTTTCATACTGATCAAAATAACAAAAACAAACAAACAAAAAAAAAAAAACTAAAACCAAAAAGCATCAAAATTATCATTGCAGTGGAATCTTGATTCCACATGGTGAAACATGCCTTCTTCCTTAGTAGAAAGATAGCAAATTCTAGGAATAGAAAAAAGCATATAATAGTATACATTGTTTATATATTATTTTGTTTTATGTTATAGAACAAGCCCCTAAGTGGAGAGAGATTATTGAAAAGAAATAATTTTTTTTATTACTTAAGAAAACTTTTTTTAAAAAACATTTTTCTTAATAGAAAGAATGCATTATATCTAGATGAAAGCCAAAAGGAATCCAAAATGCCTCCAAGTACATTCTAAATCTATAATTATATAACCATTATAAAATTTACTTTTAATTTCATTTTTACATACAACAGTAGGCAGATCATAGAGATATAGTGATATTCAGAGCGATATAGTGATACAAATAGAACTGTTGGAACTGAATAGAACTAAAAGGCACTAACTTATATTCTCATTTATGACAACATTATTTAAAACACAATGCAAACATTAAGTTTAGTCAGTACTACTTGCTGATAATACTAGAAAGTCTGTCAGTCAAAGACTATATGCCAAAAAAAAAAAAAAATCCCAAATCCAACACAGGTAGTGCCAAAACATATGTAAGAATGTACAGTACCTTCATAAATATGACAGCAAAGGCATTCAGAAGAATAATTAGAAACTTATGCTGTGCCAATCTGGCAGGGTTTAAATATGTTTTTTAGGGTTTTATAATTTTAAAAAACCCTCCCTGAGGCCAATATTCAAGAATACTGAATAAACTTGCTAGAACAAGTCTTGGTGCTCTGCTTCTGCCTTTACTTTGATTGTGACATCTGGCACAGCTGTCCAGGTACAAGGCAGTCAGTACCTATACAATGGGCATTCAGATCTAGAAACAAGAAAGAATGGAACTATTTGTAAAAAGCAAATTTTAAATTTCTCACTTTATAAACTGAAAGCTAGGAAGAAAAAAAATAAAAAAGGTGGAAGGATGATTTTAGGTATTTGACCTCCCCTATCTCTCTTAATGAGAGCCTAGATAATTTTTTCTATCTATTTCTTGTCAGTGTGCTAAAGAATCTTACAATTTCAACTTAGTGAAAAGGTATTTATTCGATTTCTTTTTGCTTATATGATATAAATACTCTGCTTCCAGGTAACAGTTTTACTAAGTAGAAAACAATTTTTAAAATTTCAATTAAAAAAAATCAAAACTCAACTTACCAAAGTGGATCAAAACAGAAATCTATTTATCTTTCATGTTACTGACCAAATTTCCCCCAAATTTCAAGATGGGGTGAGGGACAGATACAAAAAAGTAAAAAGTCAATCTAAAAAGAATATTAATGATATATGTACATGAAAAGAAATTGTTATTTCAGGTCTTCTTTTTAGATAAAAGTCATTCTGAAAGAAAGAAGTCCTGGAAAACTAGAATTCTATTGTAACAGTATCAGTAAAATATTCAATTCCATGTCAACAAGGCTATTCTCATTCTGGCCAGCAGTCCATTATAACATTTTCTTTTGCTGACATGAATGGATATGGTAAATTCATAATTGATATACTCATCAAGTACATGTTTTTAAAATCATAAAATTAGGGTTAGAAGAGAGCCTGGGTCATCCAATCCAAAAGCTTCATTTCAGGGATGAGAGACTAAGGTTCTGAGAGGTCATATACCCTGTCCAAGGTCAAAGAGGAAGTAAGGAATAAGAACCAATCCTTTTTTTAAAGTGCCATCCTGTTTTGGTAAGGTATTTATACACAACCCCTCTATATGAATAATTTTAGAGCAGTTTGGGAAAGCAGTGGACAGAGAATTGGGCCTGGAGTCAGAAAGATTCAAGTTCAATCCAGCCTCAGACACTGGAGAAGAAGTGGGTCTCGGGGGAAGTCAGAGAATGTTGGCCTCAGTTTCCTTAACTAATAGCACCTGCCTTGCAGGATCTTTGAAAGGATCAAATGAGTTATCTGTTAAGAAATGTTTAGCATAGTTTTTGGCACATGGGAAGTGTTCTACAAATGCTTATTTCCTGTAATGGAACATTATTATTCTATAAGAAATGATGAGCAGGCTGATTTCAGAAAAGGCTGCAAAGATTTACACGAATTGATGTTAAGTGAGCAGAACCAAAACATTATATATGGTAATAAAAAGATGATGTGATGACCAACTGATAACTTGGCTCTTCTCGGTAATACATTGATCCAAGACAATTCCAATAGACCTGAGATAGAAAATAACATCCACATCCAGAGGAAGAAGTATGGAGACTGAATGTGGATCAAAGGAGAGTATTTTCATCCTTTTTCTTTCTCTTGCTTTTTCCTTTTTATTCTGATACAACATGGCTGGTAAAGAAATATATTTGGAATAATGGATTGCTTATTATCTTTTTTCAAGTTTTTTATTTTCAAAACATATGCATAAGCAAGATAAAGATATAAATATGTATATATTGGATTTAACATATTTTAATATACTTAAAACACATATTGGACTACTTGCCATCTAGGGAAAGAGGTGGGGGGAAGAAGGGGATAATTTGGAACAAAGGCTTTGCAAAGGTCAGTGTTGAAAAATTACCCATGTATATGTTTGCAAATAAAAAGCTTTAAAAAAAAAAAAAAGCAGAAACCCAAAAAACATACGCATAGATAGTTTATAACATTCACCCTTGCAAAACCTCGTGTTCCAAATTTTTTTCGCCCTCCCTTCTTCCCACCACCTCCCCTAGAAAGCAAATAAGCCAATATATGTGAAACGTGCAATTCTTCTATACATATTTCTACAACTATCATGCAGCACAGGAAAAATTAAATCAAAAAGGGAAAGAAAACAAAATGTACTGCTTACTGCCTTGGGGAAGGAGGAAAGGGGGAAAAATGGGCAACTCAAAATCTTTGAAAAAAATCTTTATATGTAGTTGGAGAAATTTTTAAAATAAAATATAAAAATAAAAAAAATTTTAAATGCTTATTCCTTTTCTTTCCCTTTAAAATGATCAATCACTTTAGTAGCTCTTCAGTTTGTGAACCTTGTGTTGCTTAGAGTCTAAACACTTTCCAACATCCCAATCAGTTCTCAGCAAAACCTCTTTATAAAAAGATTCATCAAATGTCAACAATAACCTACAAATTTGTCAAATGTAATTTTAAATTTCTTATAATGAATTCAAACAGACACAGAAAATTGGCAAAGGAGCTCCTGCCTTGTCATATGTTACTGCTTTGAAACTAGCAATAACTTTCTTTTTTTATGTTACACTTTCCCCTTCTTCCAAATATAGGTATTATTTCAAATGCAGTGAACACCTCAAGTATCTGCTTTAGATAAGCAATAATAAAAAAATATAAATTGTATCCCTTCATTATACAGAAACATTTCCATTTTCAGACTATTACAACATAACCACTTTGATATCCCTTGTGGTTTAGAAAGCAACCTTCTACCTAAAAGGAGATGCTCAACTATGACCATGACCATGACTACAATTGTGACCACAACTATGACCGCTACCATGACTACTACTTCCAAAAGTCTCAAAGCAGTTGCAGACTTTTAGGGCACATTAAACTCTTCTGTTCTTTATTCTCTCTGTCTCTTTTTTCCCCCCCAGCTTCACAATATGAGCAACCTCCCATTTATATGAGACCTAGCAGCAGTGGACTCAAATTAAGAGTTTGGGGTCTGACTCACTGTAGGGGGTTCTTCTTGAACCCCCTCAATCTCAAAGGATATGGGCTCAATATGAAACCCTGGCCACCAAGTATCCTCACTTTTTTCTTCATTGTATCACAACACCTCAAACTCTTCCTTCTGCTGGTATTGGAAATACATTCTGGCCCCAGAAGCAACACAGCATAATTATAGATTCAGATCTGAAAAGGGTCTTTTGTTGTTGTTCTGTCATGTCCTATTCTTTGTAACTTCTTTTGGAGTTTTCTTGGCAAAGTTACTGGAGTGGTTTTTGGTTTCCTTCTCCAACTCATTTTACAGGTGAGGAAATTGAGGTAAACAGAGGTAAAGGACTTTGCCCAGCTAATAAGTGTCAGAAGTCACATTTGAACTCAGGTCTTCCTGATATCAGTCTGGTACTCCATCTCTCCTATGCCACTTGACTGCTCAAAGGAGGACTTGGAGATTACCAAGTCCAACCCCTTGATTTTACATAACAGGAAACAAAGGTCTAGTTCACCAAAAAGTCACACAATTTTCAGTGGCATCAGTGAATTTGAACCCAATTCTTCCAGCTCATAAGTTAAGCACTCTAACCACTAAAATAAGCTGCTTCTAAGGAAGAGAGATACAGAACAACTGTCTGCCATACTCTCTAAAAGCCAAAGCCTGTACAATATTGTGCATCCTAGGGAATCACTCATTCCAGGACCAAACAGGCCCAATTCTATAATTTCCAAGCTCAGGCAAGATCATGTTAAGTAACTTAAAATGAAATATAATTTATAGAAAATGGCCTAATTAAAAACATTTTCATCATAATTTTAAAATAGAGGAACAGAGAGAAACTAGAAAAGTGAAGGGTGCCTTATTAAAAACAGAGTTCAGGAATCCCCTAATTTAGAAATGGTCCAGCTCAGGGAAAAACACAAAACATTCTTACTTGAAAGTAACTGAATTGAATTTTGGAAAGAACATGTGTGTGTGTGGATAATAACAGAAGCAGTACAATCAAGAAGAGGTAATTAAAATCTAAATGGTAGTATGAATTCCTAAAATCATAAATATTCATTCTTGTTGCTTTTATGGGTTTTATATCTCTACAACACCAGTAGTCTGGTTCTGTTGAAATAGAGAATCAAACAATTATGTTTTAAAAAGAAAGTTGTATATTTTACAGATATCTTATATTCAATTATTTCATCTTTCTGTATCTTGGCTGATAAAAAATTGGAGTGTTGGCCTTTTACTCTCTAATTAGCCTGTTCCAGGATTAGTGAGTCTTTCAAAATAAGCAACTGCTTCCAGGAAGTATGAATCTTTAATCTTAGAAAATGCAATAATGCCTTTGGCCACTTTTAACTACTGATCCAAACGTATTCCTATGGTCAAAACTGTTCCTTCCTTTCCAATTCTCGTGATTTAATCTCCTGGATCTTCAGAAGCAATATAGTTTTTACTTTTCTCTAACAAATTCTCTTTCCCAATACTTACTGAGGCTAATCCAAATCTTTTCCACTATTTTCAAGCTCTTTGTACATCTTTTCATCACACAATCTTCTCCAGAAGATTGCCCCAATCGATGAAAAATGTGGCGGGAGTTGAGCAAGATCTTTTCATTGCTTTTTTGAGAAAATAGAGATCATTTGCTGATCCCTTTCCCCCTTCTCATCTCAAAATTTCTTGCTATTATCTCCAACTTCTCTTACTCTAATGAACTTCTCCTTGTGAGTCAGTCAGTCAAAAAACACTTAATAAGGTGCCAGGCACGTGTTAAGAACTGGAGATACAAAGAAAGGTAAAAGACAGTTCCTATTCTCAAGAAGATTATAGTTTTAACAGGGAAGGCAACATATGACTATGTACAAATAAGATTTAAACAGGATGAATTGAAAATAATCAACAGAGGGAAGGCACTTCAGTATAATTAGAAGGATAGAGAAAGGTTTGTTGCAGAAAACTGGAATTTTAGCTGGGACTTTAAGGAAGCCAGGGAAGTCAAAACATGGAGATTATAAGAGAAAACATTCCTGGCATTAAGGACTGGGACAAAGTGAGTAGATAGAGTGATCTGTTTAAGAAACATCCAGGAAGCCAGCATTACTGGATCACAGAATACATGGGAAAGTGGGGGTGAGGGTAGAGAGTAAGGGGCAAGTTATTGAATACCTGATCTTGTTGATAGTGAGTCAGTGAAATTTACTAAGTTTGTGGTATAAAGTTATTAATTATTAATTGTATCTTATTTATTTTTGTTTCTCCCCCAGATATATGGATTTGTGGTAGTAAGAAAATATCTAATTTTTATTTAACAAATGAAAGAGTGAATAGGTCAGCTAACCCCTGCCCCAGACTTTGGCTTCCTCCTCTGTTAAATGGAGAGGTGAGAATTTAAGATATGTGTAAATATATAGAGACTAGCTATACATGGGATAAATATGGTTAAATAGAAAGTCATTTTCAATTCTATCCACTGTGAACTTATTAAATTACATAGAAGTATTATAAGGAGCAAATTCATTTAATTTTGACCACAAAATAAATTCAATTTTCTTCACATGCCTGTTAATCCTAGAGAATATAAATCAATATATAACAAATAAGCTTTAGTTTCATGAACTAGGTTATTTTCATATGTACTATTACACTAATCTCTTCTGGTAGAATCTACTATACCTTCCAGAATGTTCTTTCTATTTCTGTTTATCTCCTTTAATATCTATTCCAAAATAGATAATAGGAAGCAATGTCAGAAATTCTTATTTTTAGCATTTACATTATATAACTTGGTTTTCAGTAATAATATCACCATATTGTACCTAAAGATTACTCTTGGGGCAGCTAGTTGATGCAGTGGATAGCACACCAGCCCTGAAGTCAGGAGAACCTGTCAAATCTGGCCTCAGACACTTAACATTTCCTAGCTGTGTGACTCTGGGCAAGTCACTTAACTCCAATAGCCTGGGTGGGGGTGGGGGTGGGAGTGGGGGTGGGGGAGAAGATTACTCTTGTCTGTCTCTTCTCCCCCTACACACATACACAGAGTTTTCAAATCTGAAAATCTGATTAGAGTTTTTTATTCTTTCTCTAATTCATTTACCTTCCTCTATAATGAAATGGAAATGGGAAGATGGGCCAGGGAGATGAAGAAAGACCAAAACTCATTCCTTTTTATGACAGTTTTACCTTTCTTTCAAATTCTGATTTGGTACTTTCTGTCAAGGAAATGTGGAAGAGTTCCAAAGCAATAAAATTAAAAAATAGTTTTTATTTAAAAGAGACCTCCCACCACCAGTTTGTTACAATGTGTATATTAAGAAACAAGTGCCACATCCAGTCATTCTGGAGAGTAGTTTGGAACTATGCTCAAAAAGTTATCAAACTATGCATACCCTTTTGATCCAGCAGTGTTTCTACTGGGTTTATATCCCAAAAAGATACTAAAGGAAAGGGACTTGTATGTGCCAAAATGTTTGTGGCAGCCCTATTTGTAGTGGCCAGAAACTGGAAAATGAATGGATGCCCATCAATTGGAGAATGGTTGAGTAAAATGTGGTATATGAATGTTATGGAATATTATTGTTCTATAAATGACCAGCAGGATGAATACAGAGAGGCTTGGAGAGACTTACATGAACTGATGCTGAGTGAAATGAGCAGAACCAGATCATTATATACCTCAACAACGATACTGTATGAAGATGTATTCTGATGGAAGTGGATTTCTTTGACAAAGAGAAGATCTAACTCAGTTTCAATTGATCAAGGATGGACAGAAGCAGCTACACCCAAAGAAAGAACACTAGGAAATGAATGTAAACTGCTTGCATTTTTGTTCTTCTTCCCGGTTTATTTATACCTTCTGAATCCAATGCTTCCTGTGCAACAAGAGAACTGTTTGGTTCTGCACACATATATCGTATCCAAGATCTACTGTAACCTATTTAACATGTATAGGACTGCTTGTCATCTGGGAAGGGGGTGGAGGGAGGGAGGGGAAAAATCGGCACAGAAGTGAGTGCAAGGGATAATGTTGTAAAAAATTACCCTAGCATGGGTTCTGTCAATAAAAAGTTATTAAAAGCAACTGCCAATTACTTTTTCCCAAACCTCATAGCATTGAAGTTAAAGCAATGACTTCTAGTTCATTGTCCACTGTATTCCTTACTCATATTTCACTTTCCTCCCTTCCTAATACTGATCTTATAGTTAACTAATTCAGTTCAGCATACTTCACTCTCTACCCTTGAATCCCTTGACCTCCTGATCTTGTCATCAATCATGCTTCACTAAATCCCAGTCTTGGATTACCCTTCCCATTTGCTGCTTCTGCTTTTACTCACAGGTTGTTGAACAATGTACTGAACACTGGCATCTAACAAGCAGCTCAAACTCAGTGTGTCATTCCCCCCAACCTACCATCTTCCACTGTCAAAGGGATCCATAATATAAAAAAAGTGAAGAACTTCTGTTCTATAGTCCTAAAGATTCTGAAGAACAGTAATCGTCCATCTTTTCCCATTTTATTGAAGTTTCTGTATCTTGCCAATGAGAGTAATGTAATTGTCAACAGCACCTGCCCTTAAGTCAAGAGAACCCGAGTTCAAATGTGGTCTCAGATACTTAACACTTCCTAGCTGTGTGACCCTGGGCAAGTCACTTAACCCCAATTGCCTCAGAAAAATAAAGATTTTTTTAAAAATGTAACTGTCAACATAATTCAAAACGATGTAATAGGATGTTCCTTTCCATTAAAATGAGCTATTACCACCACTGAAGCATGTGCTGATAGTAAAGGAAATGAAGTCTCAAATAAATAAGAAAAGAAACGAAGTCTCAAATAAATAGGAAAAGAAATGGAGTCTCAAATAAAAAGGAAAAGAAACGGAGTCTCAAATAAATAGGAAAAGAAACGGAGGCTCAAATAAACAGGAAAGGAAACAGAAGTCTCAAATAAATAGGAAAGGAAACGGAGTCTCAAAAAAATAGGAAAAGAAACGGAAGTCTCAAATAAATAGGAAAAGAAATGAAGTCTCAAATAGGAAAAGAAACGGAAGTCTCAAATAAATAGGAAAAGAAACGAAGTCTCAAATAAATAGGAAAAGAAACGGAAGTCTCAAATAAATAGGAAAAAAAACGGAAGTCTCAAATAAATAGGAAAGGAAACGAAGTCTCAAATAAATAGGAAAAGAAATGGAAGTCTCAAATAAATAGGAAAGGAAACGGAGGCTCAAATAAATAGGAAAAGAAACGAAGTCTCAAATAAATAGGAAAAAAAAACGGAAGTCTCAAATAAATAGGAAAGGAAACGAAGTCTCAAATAAATAGGAAAAGAAACGGAAGTCTCAAATAAATAGGAAAGGAAACGAAGTCTCAAATAAATAGGAAAAGAAACGGAGTCTCAAATAAATAGGAAAAGAAGCGAAGTCTCAAATAAATAGGAAAAGAAATGAAGTCTCAAATAAATAGGGAAGGAAACAGAAGTCTCAAATAAATAGGAAAAGAAGGAAGTTTCAAATAAATAGGAAAAGAAACGAAGTCTCAAATAAATAGGAAAAGAAGCGAAGTCTCAAATAAATAGGAAAGGAAACAGAAGTCTCAAATAAATAGGAAAAGAAGTGAAATCTCAAATAAATAGGAAAGGAAACAGAAGTCTCAAATAAATAGGAAAAGAAGCGAAGTCTCAAATAAATAGGAAAAGAAATGAAGTCTCAAATAAATAGGAAAAGAAACGAAGTCTCAAATAAATAGGAAAGGAAACGAAGTCTCAAATAAATAGGAAAAGAAACGAAGTCTCAAATAAATAGGAAAAGAAACGAAGTCTCAAATAAATAGGGAAGGAAACAGAAGTCTCAAATAAATAGGAAAAGAAGGAAGTCTCAAATAAATAGGAAAAGAAACGAAGTCTCAAATAAATAGGAAAAGAAATGAAGTCTCAAATAAATAGGAAAAGAAACGGAAGTCTCAAATAAATAGGAAAAGAAACGAAGTCTCAAATAAATAGGAAAGGAAACAGAAGTCTCAAATAAATAGGAAAAGAAACGAAGTCTCAAATAAATAGGAAAAGAAACGAAGTCTCAAATAAATAGGAAAAGAAACGGAAGTCTCAAATAAATAGGAAAAGAAACGAAGTCTCAAATAAATAGGAAAAGAAACGAAGTCTCAAATAAATAGGAAAAAAAAACGGAAGTCTCAAATAAATAGGAAAAAGAATCTCAAATAAATAGGAAAAGAAACGAAGTCTCAAATAAATAGGAAAAGAAACGAAGTCTCAAATAAATAGGAAAGGAAACGAAGTCTCAAATAAATAGGAAAAGAAACGGAAGTCTCAAATAAATAGGAAAAGAAGCGAAGTCTCAAATAAATAGGAAAAGAAATGAAGTCTCAAATAAATAGGGAAGGAAACAGAAGTCTCAAATAAATAGGAAAAGAAGGAAGTTTCAAATAAATAGGAAAAGAAACGAAGTCTCAAATAAATAGGAAAAGAAGCGAAGTCTCAAATAAATAGGAAAGGAAACAGAAGTCTCAAATAAATAGGAAAAGAAGTGAAATCTCAAATAAATAGGAAAGGAAACAGAAGTCTCAAATAAATAGGAAAAGAAGCGAAGTCTCAAATAAATAGGAAAAGAAGCGAAGTCTCAAATAAATAGGAAAGGAAACAGAAGTCTCAAATAAATAGGAAAAGAAGTGAAATCTCAAATAAATAGGAAAGGAAACAGAAGTCTCAAATAAATAGGAAAAGAAGCGAAGTCTCAAATAAATAGGAAAAGAAGCGAAGTCTCAAATAAATAGGAAAAGAAACGGAAGTCTCAAATAAATAGGAAAGGAAACGAAATCTCAAATAAAGAAGGAAAACAAGAGCTCAAAGTTACCTGGGAGACATCATCGAACAGCCTCTGCGCAAAGTGAGAAATAACGTCATCCACGGACTTGGCATTGCCAAACTGTATGACCAGCCCTGTGGCCTGAATCACGGCCACTCGGACCTTGGAGTGTTGGTGTGAAATGGTTTGCATGAGAGGGGCGATTAAGGACTCCGACTGCATATGGAAATGATCTGCGGAGAAAAGGAGAGAAAGCTTTGGAGCGGGAGCCTTTGCCCCTCTCCGAGGAAGCCTGCCGGGGCCGCCCGTTACCTGGGATGCTCCGCGCGTAGTTCCCCGCCAGCTTGCAGCTCTCCCGCTTGACGTCGGGGAAAGGGTCCACGATGGTCCTCCGGAGGATGCGCACCATCTCCTCCAGGTAGGGGGCCAGGCTGCGGCCGCACAGCTGGACCACGAGGCTCAGCAGCTCCACGAGGGCCAGACGCAGCTCCTCGCACGGCTCCGCCAGCGGCCCGGCGCCCACGCCGGCCAAGCGCTGAGTGAGGGCCGGCAGGAGCTGCGGCAGCGCGTCTTGCGGCCGCGCTCCGCGGCTCAGGCCCAGGCGGAGCAGCTGCACGGCCAGGGCCCGGCACTTCTCGGCCGGGTCTCCCAGGCAGCGCAGCAGCCGGGCCAGGAGCAGGCGCCCGAAGAGCTCCTGGAAGTCGGCACTGGGAGGCAGCGGGGCCCCTTCCTCCAGTTCCCGCTGAAGGCCCTCCAGGGCCCGGCGCCGGCTTAGCTTGCTATCGGCTTCCAAGCCTGGAAGCAAGCGACTCACTGCTTGGCTCAGCTCCTGGGTCGGGCGCCCATCTCCGGCGGCGCCCGGACCTTCGGGCACACGAGCCTCCGTCACCAGCGCCGCCATGACTTCTGCGTTGTTCGTTACTAAGGAGAAACCAAACTTTTACGACGGTCGCAGGACGGATTACGGCAATACGGGTAGTCACGAGGGGAAAAAAACTCCATATGTACACAAGAACAAAAAAAACTTTATTGAGTTCGTATTGGAAAAGGACAGAACAAAGAGGTGATGCTGCTGTTTCTCCATTGGAACCTAGCTCTCTCTCAAGGGAGAGCGATAGTACGCTGACTGTGGTAGCACATGAGATCACACTTGTGCCGTGTTTTACAAAACCATAAAACGGCATAGAGATAGAACCACTTCTCCTCCCCCTCTTTCTCCTTTTCCCCTTCTTTCTCCTTTCTTAATCTGGAAGGAGATGAATGGGATAAACTGAGTGAAAAATATGAAGAGAAAGAGACAAAGTTTTTTGTTTTTGTTTTTTGTTTTTTTGCTGAGGCAATTGGGGTTAAGTGACTCCCCCTAATTGTTACCTGAGACTTTGCAATAACAAGCTGATCTACAACCAAATCATTTCCAATGGAGCAGTAATGAACTGACCCAGCTACGCCCAGAGAAAGAACTCTGGGAGATGACTAAAAACCATTACATTGAATTCCCAATCCCTATATTTTTGCCTGCCTGCATTTTTTATTTCCTTCACAAGCTAATTGTACAATAATTCAGAGTCTGATTCTTTTTCTACAGCAAAATAACGGTTTGGTCATGAATACTTATTGTGTATCTAATTTATATTTTAATATATTTAACATCTACTGGTCATCCTGCCATCTAGGGGAGGGGGTGGGGGGGGGTAAGAGGTGAAAAATTGGAACAAGAGGTTTGGCAATTGTCAATGCTGTAAAGTTACCCATGCATAAAACCTGAAAATAAAAGGCTATTAAATTTAAAAAAATAAAAAAAAGTTGATCTATACCTAAAAGCTGCAGCTCTTCCTTTATCTTAAATATTTCCCTCCTGTTTCCCTCCCCCCCCCCCTTTTTTATTATCATTAAGTACCTAACATCGTAGAGTGTGTTATTGGCTAATATTCTTTGTTTGGGGGGGTACATATTTAGTCTCTGGGTACATTAGAACTCCCTAGCCAATGGGACTGTTGGGGTTGAGAAGGAGGCCCCAAAAGTTTGAAGTCATAGACCAGGGTCATGAAGTGTCTCAAAAGAATTTGTAGGCTTGAACCCATCTCCTAGGCAAGGGGCAAAGTTTATTGTGATTATAGTGCCATTACAAGTGGGCTAAGTTCTAAAAGAAATCAGCAAAGTCCTAAGAGAGAGGGGACCCCTTTATCCAGCTTTCTATCATTGACATGCTAATTCTATGACCCAGAGGAATAGTCCCAGAGGAATTTGTTTATCACTCACTGACCAACAGATTATCTGTTTGATAGTCAGCAATGAACTGAGAAGGGGTCTATTCACTATTGTCTGGGGAGTTTGATTTGTGGGACTATCCTAAGGCCAGAAGCTATCTGACTGAGGAATGGTCTATTCAGAATCAGACAGACTGGGCGTGGGAGTTTCTTGAGGCATACTCCAAAGTCAAAAGATTTAGAATTATTGACTTAACAGAAACCCCCCTAAAATCAGGGAACCACAAAGTCATATTATATCAGGAGAACAGATCAGAAGGGGGTGAGGGCATTTCTTTCTTAAGATCTATATAATCCTATGTTGGCAGCTTGTGTTTTGTACTCCTCTACTGGCACCTTGTCTGTTGAGAGTTGCCCTTTTCCTCTAGATCATATTAAATCCTTTTTTGCTTTTCACTTTTAGAGTCTCTGATTTTAATTTGAATAAGGGTCGCTGTCCACACAAGGATTAAAAGGGAGAGGCAAGAAAGGGTTTCATGGGTGATAGATTTGGAGAAATGAGTGATGTGAAACTGGGGACAAAAATCATTTATTTCAATCTAATTGGTTTTCTTTGTAATCCCAAACATTTTATTCTATGCATTTAAAAACATTCTTTTGAGAGGAGGTTCATAGGCTTTATCAGATCCTTCACACACATGCCAGTGACATTGTCTCCTGGCTGTTCTATGAACAAGGCACACCATTTCTCAGCTTTGGGCATTCTCTCCTGCTGTTCCCCATGCCTGGAATGCTCTCAATCCTCTAATCTGACGGCTGACCTACCTGGCTTCCTTCAAATCTCACCTAAAACTATATATTCCCCAGTCCCTCTTAGTTCCAATGATCTTCTCTTCGGTTAGCTATTTCCTATTTGACTTATGAAGCTTACTTTATATATATTTTATTTGCAGGTTATCCTCCTCCCCTTTAAGACTACAAAAGAGAATTCTTAGGACTTTGATACCTTGATAAAGTAGTCCCCTAGATCCCATGAGGCACTTAGTAGGTAATTAACAAATGCTTATTGATTGACTTATAAAGAAGATGGTTCTTAGTTCTAGTGTGAATAGCTATGCAACTAGTGGTAAGCATCTCTGGTTGTGGTAATGTTATGCCACAGTTCTCTTTTATTGTCCTGACTTAGTTTCCCTAATTATCCTGACTGTCCTGCCTTGGTTTCCCTGCTTCTCAATTCTGCAAAACCTTCCCTCCCTCTTTATTAGAATACTTGATAAGGATAAAAGATCTTATATTTTAGAGTATCAGAATGCCTCTCTCCATCCCAAGCTATGGGAATGTCAGATACTGTCTTATCAAGATGCCTCTCCCCATGTCCAGGGTGCCTCCCCCTGATTATGTCATCCCATCTCCAGTTGCTCACCCCACCCTGTCAGAGTCCCTTTCCCCCTTTCAGCACCCTGACTCCACCCCTGCCTGTCTACCCTCTGAGTTTGAGCCACATGTATATATGTCATTGAGAACTCTGGTTTTTTTGCTGGATTCTTGGAGACCATAGTCTCCTTCAGCCCTGGCACCAAACATTGATCCATTTGGTCTCAGTATATCTCTCCATTTAATAAATTATTAAATACTCTCTAATCTCTATCTTGCTCAGTTTTTCCAGCATTACAGTAAGAACAGCTTCTTTTCAGTTATTCTCTCTGACTCTGAAACTTTGAAGTAGAGAATATATATATATATACGTATATCTCATTTGCAAATTATCACAAAATATACACCTTGGATTGTGAGCTCCTTGAGGGTAGGGATTGTCTTGCCTTTTTTTCCCCTTGTATCCCAAGGATTGACCTGGTATCTAGTAGGCACTTAATAAATGTTTATTGTATTGCATTGTACTGTTGAGGTTGGGGTAACAGACAGGTCTCACAACATGTCTCAAAAGAATTTGCAGACTTGAACCCATTTTCAAGACAAGGGGCAAAGTTTATTGTAATTGTAATGCCAATTGAAGTGGGCTGAGTTTCAAAAGGATTTAAGAAAGGACCAAGAGAGAGGAGACAAATTTAAACAGTTCTTCATTTCGTTGATATGCTAATTTTATGGCCTAGAGGTGGAATTGAGGAGTGGTCTCAGGATTTTGTTTATCACGGACCAGTAGATCTAGGATTATCCTAAAACCAGAAGACTTTAGAATAATTGACAGATTATCAAAACAATAGCACTGTAAGGTTAGAGAGTCTTAGGATCACTAATATATCTTCCCTAAAGTCTAAGAAGAAAGATTATTATATGCCTAAACCGGAACAGTAGCACTCTAAGGTTGGGGGACCTCCTTACTGCTGTTTCCCTTAGAAGCTATACTCCTTCATTACCAGACTGAGGAGGTTAGGAGCAAGAACAATGCAAAAGAATTCGCAAACTTGAAAAGTCTGTATGACAAAAGAGATTTATTGTTGGCACTGAGAAGTCAGCTTTGCTAGAAGGCAGACTTCTCAGTGGGTAAGGTCCTGTCAGCAAAATAACTGAAGGTTAACACTGAGAAGAGGATATCTTCACAGTAGGCAAGAGACCCGGCAGGCAGCTTTGCCAAGAGGAGAGCTTCCTTGGCAAAGCATAATGATGTAATTATGTAATGTACTAGAATTCTGGAGAAAGGTGTTAACTCAGTGGAATTTATAAGACAATGGTTATCTAGTTTAGCATAGTGATTAATAGTTCTCTAGTTCAGTACATGTACTTAGTACTTAATATAGTTCTACAAGATTCACACCTACGATGATGTAATTATAATAGAGTATATAAAAGCTAACAAGGACTGGACAAGAGACATTCATTACATCTCACACCACCTTGTGGCTGCCTTATCTGCTTCCCCCACTAAGACCGAGGCCTGTCTGCAGGGCCTCCAGAAAGCTAGTCCAGCCCCAGGCAGTTAACCTATCTGGTCCCTTCTATTCACCACTTTCTGGATCTCTCCACATCACCTGGTGATTATATTGAAGCTGCTCACACTGGACACTACCCTTCTGTTGGGTTAAAAAGCCTACATTCTCCCCCATTGTAATCCCTTTCTTTCATCTGATTACTTCTTTGCCTATTGATCATAAAAGAGTCCTGAACATCTAAAGACTCTCTGGGTGTAACCTTGGCTTGCCATCATGCCTTAAGTTAACACCTTTCTCCAGAATTCTGGTACATTACATAATCCTATTTCAGACTTCTGCAAAGATTTGGGATTCAGAGTTATCTTTTTATTTATTTATTTATTTATTTATTTATTTTATTAGCAGTCTGAGGCTTGGACTTCCATTCAAAATTGAATGAGATTCCTTTAATGTTGTCAACGTCTGGGGCTTAGATCTCTGATTGAAAAAAAGATTGCTAATCTTGGAGTTTTCAAGCCACTCAGGTTGAGATCTCCAACTGAATAAAATCATCTAACTGGAAGTCTGAAGGCTTTTCTTAAAGTCTGGGAATTCCCTGAAGGGGAGCCAGGCCACCCCCAAAAGATCTCAGTTTCAATGGAGGGTGATTTGACCAAGACCTCCGAGTGAATGAAACCACTTGGGGGTTTTGCAGGCTTTTCCCAAGGGAGAGCCTGAGACCCCGAATCACTATTCTTTTACAGACTAAAAGGGGACACAATTTCAAGGTTCATCCCCATCAAAACTGTCAAAAAGGTTTTTGACATAAGAAAAAAGAAGGTAAGAATCTCTGTTCCAAGACTTCTGGTAAAATATCATAAGGAAGTTTTGTTTGTCCAATACACCTTAAGGAAAAAGCCTCTCTTGACAAGCAATGCTAGTTATGATGTAAGTTTCTAAAAGATGGAAATTTTCATTTTTGGCTCTTAAGTACTTAGCACAATATATTTAAGTGATGTTTAATAAATGCTTTTTGATTGATTAGTAGTAAATGGAAATGAAATATAAGCATGGCATCTCATGCACATAAGGGAAGAAGTACCTTGGATTCAGAGGTATCTCAGAATAGATAATTAAAGCATTAGCTAGCCTATAACATTCTTGTGAGCTTCTTGAGAGCACTATCTGTTTTTTGGTTTGTCCTTTCTTTGTATCTCCTATACTTGTAATAAAATGCCTGACACTTAATAGGTACTTTAAATAAATGCTAGTTGACTGACTCAGGAATGTGACTTGTACTAAGAGAGCTGGAAGCAATTTTAGAGATTGTATTTATAATCAAATCCCCCAATTTTATAAAGGAGGAAACTTAAACCCAAAGAGGTAAAAGAACTCACCCAAAACCAGTGATGTGGACTTATTCTCTTCCCCAGTCAGGAAGAAGCCCATCTGGTTTCTATCAGATAAAAGCAATTCCCATATTCTCTGGTTTGTATAGAGTGATTTTGAGGATAAAACTCTTTATCCACCTTCATTGTCTATCCCCTAAACTAGGAATATCTTTAAATAACCTTAAAGATATTGATTAGCAGGTCTTGGACCTGCTCTGCCAGGTATATTCCATTTGACTTCTTGATCTCTCCTTTTTGAATGGGACTGATTGGATGAAGTATTTCTCAATATTAAGTCACATGATCTCTGTTCCCAGAGCTGGGACCCTGGGGGGTGATGATATGATCTCTGGAGGGATGAATTTTGAATTTTGAACCCTGGGATACAGGAAGTTAGTGAACTTGCAGGAAGTGATGTGACCTGTGTTTGGCAGCCAACATCGGTGACCATTGGTCAAAGATGGTTATGTTCTTTTAGTCTATCCAATGAGAAAGCTCAGTTCTTTTGCTTTTAAGTCCTGAACAAAGCAGAAACTGGTCAGGTTCCAGGAGCACATGGAAGAGTTGGGATGGCTCCCAGGTGTGTCTGGGCCTCTCCCTGCAGGGATTAAATAAATGCTTTTCTCTACCTGAAGATGTCTCTGATTAGTTAATTGGGAAAGAAGGTCTAGCATTCGTCCCACACATTTTGGATTCCTACCTTTATTTCTTTGGTTTCCCTGAAAAACTATTAAGGCTGTATTTTCCCCATAAGAGACTGCTTCTGGTGAAGATCTTTGCTAAGCTCTTTCCAGGACTAAACCCAATATGAGATACTCTTTCCCTCCCCCTCATAGTGTATTCCCTCTAGTGGTGTCTTTCTCTTTACTATAGCTAATTTTGGTTACTCTGTTAAATTCCTCTAGAATCTAACCTGCCAGTCAATGGCATACTCAGGCTTCATGACATATTTCTTTAATGGATTTTTCAAAACTTCTTTCCTTGATAACCCGATTGCTCTCCAACTTTATTTCATATTTGTCACTTCTGGTGACTATTTTATCTCTTATTTTGACGGTAACCTCTTGTCTTAAATAAGCCAAGCTTTTGGCAAAAAGAATGACCATTAAGAATTTTTCACACGTTTATTTTGAGTTTGAATTGCTACCCTGACCTCATCACCAGTGCTTATTAAATGTCCACTTTCCACTGTTTTGTTTTGGCATTTCACCTGAAGTTTAGTCTAGTTGTTTCTTCTAGCTAAAGTTTTCATGTTTTATTGTACCTACCTCTCAGATCAAACAATGAAAATGATGGGTAATATGCTATATCTCCTAGAGAGGATGTAGCAATAACCCTAAGACAAGCTTTGGGAGTGCTACAAACAATGCTGACTGTCAGATAGTAATCTATTGGTCAGTCATAACAAAGTTCCTGAGAATTCAATAGTGGGGTTCAACTCCAACTCTAAGATACTCCCCAATTACACCTCTAAGACCACTCCTCAGATCTACCTCTAAGCCATAAAATTCAATAATGAATTCCACCACTCCTCAATTTTACCTCTAAGCTATAAAATTATCCTTCTTCAAAAATATTTACTGAATGTCTATGTGATGATGTGAAACAGACCCCAGGAGTGGTAAATAGACATATGTTAAGGAGAGCAATACATTGAAAAAAAAACAACAATGTTATATAAAAGTTTGTGACATGGAACAATCATGATAAGATATCTATCACAGATTACCAAATTTTGTTATTTATTATGTGAAGTAACAAGGGGAATAGACATATGTTAAGGAGAGCAATACATTGAAAAAAAATGTTATATAAAAGTGTAATACCGAAGAAACTGAGCAAGACAGAGATTAGAGACCAATTCAATACTTTATTAAATGGAGAGAAATACTGGGACCAATGCATCCATGTTGATTCCAGGGCTAGACGAGATATCATCTCAAAGAGTCTAGCCCCGAGTATCTGGGCACCGAGCCTTTTATGGAATAACAAGAATAATGACATAATGGAGGTACTAGGTGGGGATAGAGGGAGGTTACTGATATTCTAATGACATTAAGGAATGTCTATAAAACCTTTATCTCAACCATTAAGGGGGGATGGTTATAACCTAAGGCAGAATTGCGAAACAGGACAATTGGAGGAACTGGTCACGCCATAAAAAGGGAACTTTGGCATAACAAAAGTTTGTGATATGGAACAATCATGATAAGATATCTATCACAGATTACCAAATTTTGTTATTTATTATGTGAAGTAACAAGGGGAATAGACATATGTTAAGGAGAGCAATACATTAAAAAAAAATGTTACATAAAAGTTTGTGACATGGAACAATTATGATAAGATATCTATCACAGATTACTAAATTTTGTTATTATGTGAAATAACAAGGGGAAGGATAAGTTCTCTAATGGAACTCACAATTAACCAGAGGAAGAAGCCATTAAAGGGAAAACACTTCGAGGTGAAAGAGGATACCTCACTGCACAGGCTTAGTCCTGTAAAGGAGTCAGCAAAGAAAATAGCTTTATGGGCTCAAGCAATCATAGTGCAGAGGCATAAATGAATGAGCAGTTTGCATTTCAGAGTACATAACTTTTAAAATCTCAGGAGAGCAGAAGCAAGATCTGTGAAGAAAGAGGAGGAATCAGAGAGGAATTTGGTAGCTCAGAGGGAGGGACAAAATAATAGCCAGGTGGAATCTATCTGACTGACCAGGTTCTAGAACTGACTAAAGATATGCTAATGAAGATAATGTCAGAGAGAATTGAGACAGAGGAAGCTTTTAAAGAGTTTCCACTCACATAATTGAGACAATAGAGGCCTAATTTAGGAGTGTCATCTCACATATTTGAGACAAATGAGGTTGATTAAGGCCTCCTATGATTCTATACAAACAAGATGGTCTGGGAAAACTAGCTTCCTTATAACATTTAATAAGCTGGTTTCAAAATCCATATGAAGATGAGTCTTCCTGACTCCAGGGCCAAAACATTTATATACCTCTGTCATATAACAGTCCTATGATAACTTCATATTAAAAAAATGTTTAATTCCAACTGATCATATAATTCTAAATTTTATATTTAAGTGTACTTTTTATCTTGATGAAAACTCAGATTTATTCTTAAATGTAAGAACGTTGAAGTTAGAGTCATGGTTCATAGTTTGAAAGAATTCAAAGAAATTCTCTTTTAGTCATAAAACACTTTAACGCTATAATTGAAGGACTAGTCTCTAAGAGTCTAGCAATTAGAGGAAGTTTGGGAGAGTTTTATATACTGAAAGTCTGGGACTTCACTCAGTAGGCTAATAGTTTACAAGGTTGTAAAATGTATAAGAGATAAGGAAGGCATCAGGATATCTTTTAGCAAGGTATTGTTATTTAGAGAAGGAGACAGGATGAAGTAAGGAAGTCAGGATGTAGCTTTTACCAACAGACAAATAACAAAGAAGGATGGAGTTTTTACAGGAGACAAAAAAGGAGTCACAGATTTTATTGCTCTATATTCCTTTTATGCACTTTTGAGTAGATCCTGAGCTCTGACCCATCATCTCCTCCCTTTCTGTCTTTTGGGGAAAGGAAATTCTGGCAATAAGGGCTAGGACCTATCAAGTTGATCATAGGAGTATCCCCAGTCACTTGAATTTTACAAGTAATGGATTTTGTGAATGATATACTTATCAGATCGTTAATTAAGAGAACAAAAGGCTAGCCAAGTTAGTCAATCAACAAGCATTTAAATGTTTACTCTGTGATAAATAAAAACAGGAAATTAAAAAGAAAAAGAAAAAAACATTAAATCAAGCTTCATGATGCTCTCAGGCATCTTACATTCTAATAAAGAAGATAAAATGCAAATAGCCATATACACATAAAATATATACCGAATAAAAGGCAGTTAATCTAAGAGGAAAGACCCTGAGGTGGAATAGTGATGTGGTGAATAAGACACCTTTGTTAAAGACCAAATGTTTAGGTGGACCATGAACTGAATCTTTTTTTTTTTTTTCCTCTGATTCAATTGGGGTTAAATGACTTGCCCAGGGTCACAAAGCTAGGAAGTATCAAGTGTTTGAGGTCAGATTTGAACTCAGGTCCTCCTGATGTCAGGGTTGATGCTCTATCCACTACAACATCCAGTTACCTCAAGTAAAGCTGAATCTCAAAGAAAGCCAGCAGGCAAAAGTGAAAAGGTGGAACATTTCAGGCAGGGTGAATCAGCAAGTGAAAGGCAGGGATTTCAAAGTTGTGATGAATAGCAAATATACTGGCTTAGCTGAATTGTGAGTATTTGGAGGGAAGTAATATAAGAAGACTAAAAAGGCAGGAAGGAGCCAGGCTGTAAAATTTTAAGTGCCGGATAGAGCATTTTACATTTTACAATGAACATAATAGGGAACCACTGGAATTTAATGAATAGGGGGAGATGACCAGTCAAAATTGGGCTTTAAGAAAATTACTTTGGCAGCAGAATGGAGAATGCATTGAAGTGAGAAAAGTCTTGAAGAAAGGAGAGACCATCCAAAAGGCTGTAATGAAAGTGTGCATGAGGATGGAAACTGCATCAGTAGAAAGAAAGAAATATATAAATGTTGTGAAAATAGTAGTGAAAGATTTTTTTGAAGAGCTAAAAGTGGTATATTGAAAGTTGACATAACTGACTCCATTATGTCCTATATTTGCCCATTTTTTTATACAAAGTGAACTGTATCTTTCAATTGTTGTTGAGTTGTTTTTCAGCCATGTTTCTACTTCATGAGCCCATTTAGATTTTCTTAGCGGAGATCCTGGAATAGTCTGCTATTTTCTTCTCTAGCTTATTTTACATATACGTTAACTGAGGAAACAAAGTTAAGTGATTTACCCAGGGTCATACAATTAGTAAGTATTTGAGGCCAGATTTGGTTTCTTGAAGTTGAGTCTTCCTGACTCCAGGCCCAGCACTATATATCCATTGTATCACCTAACTGCCCTGTCTCTTTTAGTATATCCCTCTTAATATGCTTTATGACTATAAAAAAGGGTTCTTAAAACTTTGATAGTTCAAGAAAGTTGTTCCCTTTATCTAATAAAGCACATAGAAGTCACTCAACAAATGCTTATTGATTGATTTATAAAGAAAGTGATTCCTTGGTTTAATGTGAATGGCTGTGCAACACAGTAAGCATCATCTTTTGTTGTGATAAGCACAACTACTCTTTACTTTATCCTCTCTGGCTCAGTAGTTTTGGAGGGGAGAATTTGTAAACGAAACCTGCAAATTGTCACATATAGATATCCCATCTTTTTTGGTGGAATTTGTCACTCTCTACCAGGGGTCCTCAAACTATGGCTCGTGGGCCAGATGCAGCAGCTGAGGACGTTTATCCCCCTCACCCAGGGCTATGAAGTTTCTTTATTTAAAGGCCCACAAAACAAAGTTTTTGTTTTTACTATCGTCCGGCCCTCCAACAGTATGAGGGATAGTGAACTGGCCCCCTATTTAAAAAGTTTGAGGACCCCTGCAAGTCTAAGGGAATAAACTATAGTTTTTCTATGTCTGAATTTAATGATTAGTCAGGATGCTTAGAAAATTCTCTCAAAAGTAAGAATGACAAAGATTTGGTAACAGATTGCTTTTGTTGGATGAGTGTAATTGAAGAGTCAAAGGTAATATTTGGGTTATGAGCCTGGATGACTGGAAGAATGATGTCATTGATAGTAGTGGGAAAGTGAGGAGAATGTTTTTTTTTAATAAATAGGGAAGACAAATTACAAATTACCCACAACTTTAGCAAAGTTGCAGGATACAAAATAAATCCACGTAAATCATCAGCATTTTTATACATCACTAACAAAATCCAACAGCAAGAGATACAAAAATAAATTCCATTTAAAATAACTGTTGATAGTATAAAATATTTGGGATCTATATGCCAAGGGAAAGTCAGGAGCTATATGAGCAAAAAATAATAATAATAGCTTTTTATTTTTCAAAATACTTGCAATGATAGTTTTCAACATTTACCTTTGCAAAACTTTGTGTTCCAAACTTTTCTCTCTCCTTTCACACTTTTCCCCTTCCCTAGATAGCAAGTAATCTAATACAGGTTAAACATGTGGAATTGTTGTAAACATTTGTCATGCTGCACAAGAAAAATAAAATCCAAAGGGAAAAAAAATTAGAAAGAAAAAAAGAAGCAAGCAAACAACAGTGACAAAGGTGAAAATATTGTTGTGATATATTAGTATATATTACATAGTATATGTGATATATTATAATATATTATATTATATTAGTCTTCTCTCTCAATGCGGAGAGTGTTGTGAAATGTCTCAAAAGAATTTGCAGACTTGAACCCATCTCCAAGTCAAGAGAAAAAGTTTATTACAATTGTTACACCAATTGAAGCGGGCTAAGTTCCAAAAGGATTTGGCAAAGAACCAGGAGCCAGAAGATATATATTTATAGGACAAAATTAGAGAGACCAGTGCTTCATTTTACTATTTGCTAATTTTATGGCTTACAGATAGGTTTGAGGGGTGATCTATTCACTATTGTCTCAGGAACTTGATTATCACTGAACAACAGATTGTTTATTTGACAGTCAGCAATGTTTATAGGACTATATTATAGTATTCCTTAAGGCCAGGAGTCTTTAGAATCTTTGAGAGACAGATTGTTGCAACAATAACACTCCTAAGGTCAGAGGGCCTCAGGATTACTGCTGTACTCTAAAATCTAAAAAAAGAAATATATGTAACTATATTATTATATTGTTAAGGCTGGGAGACTTAAGGATTGCTGCTATATTTGCACCCCATACATCCCATCAAGTTCATATAAGTTTCTCCAGGCCTTTCTGAAATCATCTGCTCATCATTTCTTATAGAACAATAATATTCCATTACATTCATATACCTTAACTTATTCATCCATTCCCCAACTGATGGTGACAAGGGGAGCCTGAAACTGAAGGGGGGGACCCTGAAACTCTCTAAAAACTCCTTCAAGGAGAAATTCTCCTTGAACCCTGCCTCTGTGAGACCCACCCCAAGGAATCAAGATAAAAGTGGTTTATCTTGGTGGTACTAGTTGAAGTAATCTCATTTAACTGGAGATGTAGATTTTTATTGACCTTTATTGTTGGCTCAAAACCATTCCCAGTAAGTGGTCTCATCTAGGCCTGGGAGCAGAGACAGCATTGAGGGAATCTCATTTGTTTAATACTGCTATCTCATATTTCCTTATAAAAATGGCAATTTTAAATTCAGTCCTTGCAGAGAACCTAATATGCCAAGGAACCTCTCCCTGGCATAGCAGCAACCTCTGCCCACTGAAAAGATATTTCTTTTCAGCGTTACTCTCTCTTTATCTTCCTCAACTATATTCTTAACAAGATTTTATACCTCTCTGTTGGGATTTCTCTGCTAGAAACTTTATATCTTTATGTCAGGATTCCTCCACTAGAAACTTTACCTTGATACCAAGGAATTCAGTCTTTTTATTCATGGATAGCAAAGGCTGACTTCCCAATGCCAATAATAAACCTCTTTTACCAGTCTAGCTTTTCATGTCTGTAAATTCCTTTACAAAGGACCTCTGTACCGCCAGAAGGGGGTTCCCACAACTTCTCTACCCTGTGCCAAATCCTAGGGGGATTTAGGGGAACCAAACTTCTTCATTTGGTTCCCTGAACCCTGAACCTGCCACTAATCTCATCGTTTAATGCCCTGACCATCATTGGGCATCCACTCAGTTTCCAATTCCTTGCCTTTACAAAAAGAGCTGCTATAAACAAACATGTTTGCACATGGGGATACCTTTCCCTTTCTTATGATCTCTTTGGAATACAGCCCCAGTAGAGACACTGCTGGATCAAAGTGTATGCAAGTTTGATAGTCCTTTGGGCATAATTCCAAATTGCTCTCCAGAATAGTTGAATCAATTCCTAACTCCACCAACAATGTATTGGTGTCCCAGTTTTCTCACATGCCCTCCAATATTTATCATTATCTTTTCCTATCATCTTAACCAGTCTGAGAGGTGTGAAGTGGTACCACAGAACTAACTTATTTTGCATTTCTCCAATCAAGAGTGATTTAGAGCATTTTTTTTACATGACTAGAAATGGCTTTAGTTTTTTTTTTTTTTAATCTGAAAATTGTCTTTTCATATCCTTAGACCAGTGAATTGGGGAGTGGCTTATATTCTTAGAAATTTGAGTCAATTAAGCCATCCAATTTTCTGCTTCCCTTCTAATCCATTTTTATTTGTACAAACCCTTTTTAATTTAATATAATCAAAAACATCCATTTTGCATTTCATGATGTTCTCTAGTTCTTCTTTGACCAATTTAATGACCGCTAGCGCACCCAGGATACCTCAGAATCAGCCAGAGTCAGGATAAGCAAAAGTCTGTCTTCATTCTTGGTCTTAGACTCAGGATAGAACAGGATGGAAGCAGAATCTCCACAACTGCCTTTTCCTCGTCTCTGGCTGAGAGTGTGTCTCTGGCTAGTCTTACTCCACCCCCTAGTTTCTCCTACAATCCTCTATACACCAATCATTGAGCCAGCATGGATAGTGGAAAGGACCATTTTCCAAGCATATTTCCATAGAGTATTGTCCAATCAGAAGTTAGCCTCAAGCGCTCAGCAATCCCGACCTCACTGCATAGTTCTAGCCCTCTACAGACCATAAATTCCTCCGCATATCTCAGAGGTAAACTATCCATTGGGGGAGAATTTTGGGGGAAATATAGTAGATTTTGTTTTGGGTGTGTTGAATTTTAGATATCTATATGATACCTAGTTTGAGATATCCAGAAAGCAAATGTAGGTCTAGAACTTAAGAAGGGGACTAGAATTGGACATATAAATCTAAGAATCATCTTCATAGAGATGATGATTGAACCTATGGAAGATGATAAGCTCACCAATTACGTTAACATAAAAGAAGAAAAAAAGAAGGCAAAAGATAGATTTTTTTATTTAAAAAAAATTTTTTTATTATTAAATCCCTCAAAGGACTCAATATTCCCTTTAGGAATATTCATGCTTAGTAGGTGTGACCCAGATAAAAAACCAGCAAAGGAGATTGAAAAAAGAACAGTCAGATAGAGGGAGAATCAAAAGAAAGTAGTACCACAAAAACTTAGAAAAGATTATCCAGGAGAGGGTGATGAATAGGCCAAAAAAGGATGTGACAATTAAGAAAACACTGATAATTTTGGAGAGGACAATTTCAGTTTAATGATGAGTTTGAAAGCCAGATGACAGAACTTTAAAAGCAATTGAGAACTGAGGAAGTGAAGACTGCTAGTCTTGTCAGATTTCTCAAGAAGTTTAGCTGAGAAAGGGAAAAGAGATGGAGAAGAAAATGTATTAGGGATGGTAAGATCAAGTAGAGTTATTATTGTTGTTGTTGTTTTTAAGAATGGGAGAGATATGAGTGTGTGGAGGTAATAGGGGAAAGAACCAGAAGATAGAGATTGAAGAGAGAAAGTGGGGATGATGTGGAGCAGTCTGAAGAGAGGAGTGAGGTCAAGGCTACATGTTGAAGGATTTTACATTAGTTGAGGCAATTGAATAGAATACTGGTCTTGGAGTAATGAAGACCTGAATTCAAATGTTGTTTCATATGCTTGATAGCTGTGTGATTCAAG
Source organism: Sarcophilus harrisii (assembly GCF_902635505.1). Lineage (NCBI taxonomy): Eukaryota > Metazoa > Chordata > Mammalia > Dasyuromorphia > Dasyuridae > Sarcophilus > Sarcophilus harrisii. The sequence goes on from NC_045426.1 coordinate 264,449,269, forward strand.
GCAAGAATTCTTGTCTTTGGTCTAAAAGAGTGGGCCAAGTGACCATCTGTTATTAATAATATGCTGACCTCATTAATAAAGTGACTAAATTACCCAGAAACTTTGTCTCTTATACCTTTTAAATCTCCCCAGTAAGTAAAGGGAGAAGAGGAAGCTCTTGGTAAGTGGTCTCAGTTCTTTTGGTAAAGTATGAGTTGAGATCCTCAATTGATCCTTAATGACCCAGATGAATTGACTCCTGGAAAGACTTGGGAAAATTGACCCTGGTCAGAGGAATCATCCTAAAATGTTTGTCTCTAAAAGCATTCTGTAAATATTGTGCCTCCTTTCCCCTTTTTCTTCCATCTTTTTTTTTTTCTTGGAGATGAGGGAACAGGAAGAAGCAGAGAAGAAATCTGCTCTCCTAAGAGCCATAAAAGTCATACCTCTACTCCCAGGAGCCTTGGGGTATAAGCACAGGAAGGCTCATATGTTTGTTAAAGTCCCCATAAACTAAAAGAATTCCTGGATACCTTTTAGCCCTCCACCCCTTAACTGCTTTTCCTGTTGTTGTCAGGCTATAGACCAGAAGCCCAAGATTCAGTTTTCCCAGCCCTAGACCTGGCAGTAGCCAGATTAGTCATAGAATATTTTAGAGAAGCACTTATCTGTGCTTGCCCTTAGCTCATCTCTGCCTCCTTGCTTCCTAATCAGAGGAGGGGAATTTGCGAAATAGCATAGTCCTGGAATCTAGCCTGCTAAACCAGAGAAAAGGAATTTCTTGAGCTACACCAGTCTTGGTTATTTCAATGGATTACTTTATGAATAACCTCAAGTTTGAAAGTTCGGAAAGCCAGATTTCTATAGAGAAAAGTGGAATTTCCTGAACCAATTACTTCTTTTAAAAAAGTCTCATTTATATGACAACACCATATTCTGTCCTATAGCTGTCCACATATTGCTGGAAAATCACTAAGGGATTAAAACTACAATATAGGAGAAGAAAATGCCTCGGTTTCTGTTAATTATTTCAACAATACAATTTGATGGGAAATATATCCAAAATGTGTTTTTCTTTGGGGAAAGCCCAACTATAGATTTTGTACTGAAGATGGAGGACTCTAAGATTCTGTGGAAAAGTGAGACCCATTAGAGAAGGAAATGTTTTGCACTGCTTACTTGTGTACATTCCGAGTGTTTTCTGCATTTATATATGGGTTTAACAAAATAAACAAAAATTCAATATAATATAGATAATGTTAATTTGTGGTTTTCTGATTCAATAAGCAACTGAAGAGATACACTTCTATTTGAATGTGACACTATTGAGCTGGAGAATAGAATTAGCTCAAAGTAAAGGCATATATTAAAATGATATAGTTAGAGGAATAAAAACAAAACTTCTTCACAATGAATCTGGGATTCCTTGGTACAAATACATTAGTGTGAAGGTTGGCACTACTCCTCTCTATTACAAAGTATTCTCTTAATAGTTATTTCTTGTAAGTCTCTACTGAGTTAGTAGCTCTAATTGGACTGCTAACTGAATAAGGAATATGGTTCTGATGCTTGGCTATAATTTCTATCATCTCTAGCATTGGGGCCAGTTGAAATCTTTACCTTGGGTACAGATCTTGCAAAAAAAAAAATGCTATATCCCAGGACTAGCAGGAGTCTGGGCTTTTTATCATGTCATCTTCCACACAGAATCCAATAGGTACTGGCTTCTCATTTCCTCTCTCCAGTTCTATACTTCAGGTGAATTCCTTGCTCCATTTGATATTGCCATGTATTTCTACTTCAAGACCTCATCACCACTAGGGGGAGAGAAGGGGAAAAAAATCCTTTCTACTATTAGGTATAAGGGGAAAGATGAAGAGCAAACTCAAAAACTGAGTGTTTTCTGTAGAGCTGACTTACTTAGAGAGGAGCTAATTTGCATTTTGTCTAGGTCATAAGTGAGGTGGCTAATCTTCTCAACTAATGACTAAAAGGTTCCTGTGTTCCTTTGTTACCTTCATCCAATAGAAAATGACATAATTCAACTGAATTTCTTGAGACTCATCTTCACACAACTGGTTGTAGGATTCAATAATACTTTTATACATTATTATTGAGTTATTTAGTAAAATTCCTGAATACTTTCTTTAGTTAGCCTTAATATATAGTTCTAACTATTGTCTATTCTAACTTATTACTTTTTGTGTATCATTACTTAGGATGATAATGCTGATTCTTTTATAAATCATATAAATCTAATGCTAGTTTGGATTTTCAGTATCTTACCAGTGGTTAAAATCTCTTCCTTTCTTCAAGATTTTACTCAATAATTTTTAAAAGCACATACTATGTACAAGTGTACAATAGTACACTTTGTACTATGTACAAAAATTCATTGAAACCTAATATGACATCTTTGGGGAGTAGATTTCTTTTTTTCCTCCTCTTCCCTATTTATTTATTCTAGCATTAAACAAAGAAACACACAAAAAACTCCATGCCTTAAACCTAAATTATTCTGACTCTCAATGATTAGCCAACAATAGATACCTTCTGAAACTTCACTTGATCATTTTTCCATGTTCTGCTGCCTCAAAGTGAGCATAAATAGCAGTTATTTCTGTTTTGTCCAGAAACCCTGAGCACCTTTCCCTCTTAAATTGATTTTCTTTTTAACTAGGTAAAAGAGGCCATTTGGCCTCATTTTACCTAGCCTTAATCATTGAACTGAGACATGGGAAGGCCAAGATATTCCACTACATCTGGAGCCATCTTTAGTTATCCTAATCTCTATCTTGTCATGGACCAAGATGGCTCCAGAGGAGAGAATGAGACTGGTAGCTTTGCATAGTCTTAAATCCTCTCTTAAATCCAATTCATTTTTTTTTTTTTTGACTCTGAGGTCAGCCTTCTATCTGCTATTTTAGATTCATACATGACTGGGATGCAAAAAACAATAAAGAAATCCTTAAGAAGAAGACAGATCCTTTATTCTGTTTTTCCTGATTCTCCCAATTTGAAATGATTTCTCTCCTAAAAATTTTCAAAGAATGTTTCTTGAACTTCTGTTTCACACTTAAATACCCCCCGCAATTAAATGTAAAGATAGTGTTCAGCATTCATCTTTGTAAAGTTTTTTGGGGGGGCAGGGGGGAAAGTGACTTATCCAGGATCACACAGCTGGTGTTAAGTAATCTGAAGCAGATTAGAACTCAGGTCATCCTGACTCCAGGGCCAGCACTTTATCCACTGTACCATCTTGCTGCCCTATCTTTATTTATTTGTTGTTGTTGTTGTTGTTGTTGTTGTTGTTCTTGGTTTCTCCATTGTAACTTTATTTTATTTCTTTAATTTTTAATTATTATTATAGCTTTATAATTACAAAACATATGCATAGGTAATTTTTTCAACATTGACACTTGCAAAACCTTCTGTTCCAAATTTTCCCCTCCTTCCCCTCGCCCCTTCCCCTATATGGCTGCCCTATCTTTATAAGATTTTGAGTTCTAATTTTTTATACCTCTCTTCCCTCTCTCCAGGACAGCAAGCAATCTGATATAGTTTATATATGTTAAACATATATTCTGCATTAGTCATATTGTGAAAGAAGAATCATAACAAAAGGATAAAATCCACAAGAAAGAAAGAAAAACAAAAAAAGTAAAAATTGTATACTTTGATCTGCATTCAGACTTCATATTTCTTTCTCTGGATGTGGATAACATTTTCCTTCCTGAATTTTGGAATTGGAATTATCTTGAATCATTGCATTGCTGAGAAGAGCTATCTATCATAATTGATCATCACACAATGTTGCTGTTAATGTATAAAATGTTCTCTTGGTTCTCCTTATTTCACTCAGCATCAGTTCATGTAAGTCTTTCCAGATTTTCCTGAAATCTGCCTTCTCATCATTTCTAATAGAACAATAGTATTTGATAACATTCTTTTTTTTTTTTTTTCATTAAGTAAAGGAGGTCATCCTTTGCCTCATTTCCTACCTAGCCTTTACCATTGAGTGGGCAGTTGCTTAGAGACAACTTAATATGATAGACGTCAGACAGTGAAGAAGAATATAATACTGTAGAAAGCACAGAAAATTAAAATTCATACAGTGTATCGCCTTCCTTTCTCTCAAAAACTTTTTTTACATGTCTCCATTCCTTATAGCTCCACTTGGATTTCCTATAGCAAAGAGAACCCATCCTTGTGTAGGAAAATCAATTGTTTATAGTCTTTTCACACTGCAACTTTGGGAAAACTCTATTTCTTGATTTGTGTTTGTTGTGACCTTCCTGGTGTGTGATTATTGCTATAAAGTATTAATAATTTTACTTTATATAAACATAAGTAACTTCCAAATACTTATGTAGAGGACTAAAGAGTATCTGATATTTAAAAATCTGAAACAGATTTGCAAGTGACTGTGTTTTATATTACAGTGAAGATATGAAAATGTAGTTAAATACACCTCAAGTGTTTTATATAGTTTTTCCCACCCATCCCCATATTTCCACTTTATTTTTCAGGGTTTTTCTTTCAGCAAACAACCTTCACATGTTCTTCTTATATAGTCTTTTTTAAGGAGGAATCTGGAAGTGTTGGGTCAAATGGAAATAATTTGGTATTTTTGAGCTAGGGATCATAAGCTGAAATATGATTACTACTGTAAAATAAGTCCTGTAACAGCACAAAGTTTTCTTACTCTTCAGTTGCTGCTATTTCATTTGACAATTTCCCTCTCAATAAAAGTTCACTCACACTCCTACCTTTGTAGTTTTGGTGTCCATTTTACTATGTAAAAAAAGTAATTACCAGAATACAAATGTTGCTTTTTGGCAAAATAAAGTGCATGTCATTGTCATTTCTTAATACATTAGAATGGGGGAAATCAATAAAATACATGAGTCAAAGTCTAACATTTTTGGTACTTTTCCATGCAGATTTGTGCACATATAAGAGGGTGTCACCTTTGTCCAGTAATGGTTACTTAGAAAGTTTGGACCACTATTGTATGTAGCTAATCATTGATTGTAGTTCCCCCAAAAAGCTTTATGAAAAGATGATCCCTTATGTGACAGTCAAGTAGCATAAAATAAAATTATATTTTATAAACCATTTAAAAATATTTCCCTTAATTACATGTAAAACATTTTTAAAGTTCAATTTTTTTTAAAGTTTTGAGTTCTAAATCCTGTCCTTTCCTCCCTCTTCTCCCATCCTGACATGGCAAGCAATTTGTTATATTTTCTTATTCCTTTATCCTTTTTGCATCAGACAATAGCATCTGCTTTCAGCATTTCATGCAATATGTACGTACATATCTAACCCCCTTTTATTAGATTTAAGCAAGGACTGTGTCTTATTTCATCGTTCCAGCCCCAGCACAAGGTTTTAGTACATCCTTAATAAATATTTGTTAAATTGAATTTGAGTCATTTTTCCAGGAGTGGATTTGCACTGACGCAAGCATGATTTTTTATCCAGCCTTTTCAAAGGTTGATGGGGATTAGGTGTATAGATGGGGTATTGAACAGAATGAAGCTGATTGGCTCATATGCGAAAAGAACATACATCAGTGCCTTAATCATCTGCCAAGCTGCTGCTAAAAATCACATTCTCATTCTACAGGAGGTAGAGTTTCTTCAGTGAATTAGCAAATGAATAGTGCTCCAAATCTATTAAATAAAGGGAAAAACATCAGCTATGTTCTAGCTATACTCATTCACTCCTCTAAGACCTTTTTGATGAATCCTATTTAAACAAACCTGTGTGTGGAATTTGGATATAGAGCTATCAAAATTCATTATGAAAATTAATTTAATTCATTTAAAATATATGACATTTTGGAATAATATTCTATCCTTAAAAACCTTAAGATTTTCCCATAATTTTTTCTTTTTTTTTGAGACTAGGTCTCCCTATTTTACCCACACTGGAAATGCAGCAGTCACTCATAAACCAAATTCTAAATGCCCAGGTGGGAAAAAATGGATAGTATTCCTTATTTCTCCATACGGATAGCATCAAAAAGGGTTTTTTCCTCCCTTGAGGGGTCACACAATTAGTCATGTCTGAGATACTTTTGAATTCAGGTCTTCTGGACTCCAGAACCAGTACTCTATATACTGTATGAAAATTTTAATCTCCTGACTAAAAACCATTACATTGAATTCCCAATCCCTATATTTATGCCCACCTGCATTTTTGATTTCCTTCACAAGCTAATTGTACAATATTTCAAAGTCTGATTCTTTTGTACAGCAAAATAACGTTTTGGTCATGTATACTTATTGTGTATCTAATTTATATTTTAATGTATTTAACATCTACTAGTCATCCTGCCATCTAGGGGAGGGGGTGGGGGGGTAAGAGGTGAAAAATTGGTACAAGAGGTTTGGCAATTGTTAATGCTGTAAAGTTACCCATCCATATAACCTGTAAATAAAAGGCTATTAAATAAAAAAAAAAAAGAAAAGAAAATTTTAATCTTCAATTTTTTGATTTAGGCTGGTTCAACTATCCTTAGATGGTTTGATGATCTTAAGCTTCTGAGGCTTACTATATTTATATTGTGTTTAGTAACAACACCTATAGGGCTTTTGCCTTACTGCAGGTCCAAAATTCCAAACTAAAGGGATTCACTAGCATTAATTTTTCCCAGTAGGTAGTTGCCACTATATTTTCTGAGCTCAAATTATTGCATATTTTCAATTTATTACATTTTTTCTGTTTATCTATTCTATTTGCATATTGATTATTTTTAAAATCTTATTTAATAGTTTTTCTCAATTACATGTAAAAACAATTTTGACAGTCCCCCCAAATTTTATATTCAAAATTTTCTCCATTCCTCTTTTCCCCCCACATTGAGAAGACAAACAATTTGACATGTTATACATGTGTAGTCATGCAAAACACATTTCCATGTAAATCATTCTGTGAAAGAAAACACAAAACCCCAAGAAAAATAAAGAAAATAAAGAAAAATATCTTTTCTCTGGAGATTGACAGGACCTTTAATCATATGTCCTATAGAATTATCTTGGATCATTGTATTGCTGAGAATAATTGTTATTCCTGGTAGATCATTATACAATATTGTTGTTACTGTATACAAGGTTTCTTGGTTCTACTCATTTCACTAAATATCATTTCACATTGATCTTTTCATGTTTTTCTGATAACATCCTGCTCATAATTTCTTAAAGCACAATAGTATTCCATCATAATCATATACATCAACTAGTTCAGCCATTCCCCAATTGATAGATATTCCCTCAATTTCCAGTTCTTTGCCACCACCAAAAGAGGTGCTATAAATATTTTTGTTCACATAAATCCTTTTCATTTTTTAAAAAATCTCTTTAGGACAGAGACCTAATAGTGGCATTGTAGGTCAAAAGGTATAGTCCTTTGGACATAGTGCCAAATTGTTCTCCAGAATGGCTGAATCATTCTACATTCACCAATGGTACATAGTGTTTTCATTTTCCCACATCCCTTCCAACATTTGTGATTTTCCTTTTCTATCATTTTAGCCAATCTGATACATGTGAGGTAGTAGCTCAGAGTTGTTTTAATTTGCATTTCTCTTATCACTAATGATTTAGAGCATTTTTTTCATATAACTATAGATACCTTTGATTAATTTGTCTGAAAATGGCTGTTTATATTCTTTGGTTTGACTATATTTTCTATATATTTGAGAAATTGTCTTTATCAGAGAAACTCACTGTAATTTTTTTTTTTTTTTTTTTTTTGGCCAGCCAGTGTTAAATGTTTCAGGTCAAATTATGAACTCAAGTCCTTCTGACTTCAGAGCTGCTGCTCCATCTATTGTGTCATCTAGCTGTCACCCAATTTTTCCCACAGTGATGATTACCAGTTATATATTTCCTTCCATCCTGTTTTTCTTGTTCATCCTACTCTCTCTCCTTTTATTCTGTCCTTTCTCAAGTCTTTTGTTTCTCACTTTTACCTCTCTCAAACTGCCTGCCCTTCTATTAGTTCTAATACTCTCCATCCCCTCCCAACCCCTTCTCTCATCTCCTTCCCTTCCTACTTACTTGCATATTAAGATAGATTTTTACACCTAAATAATTAAGTTTTATTTCCTTTTTGAGCTAATTCTGATGAGAATAAATTTCCTGTTGTTCCCTCTTTCCCCCCTCCACAGAAAATCAATCTCTTTCAGAAGTCTTTTATTTAAAATAATCTCTCATTCTTCCTCTCCTTTTTCTTTCTCCCAATGCATTAGTCTTTCTCATATTTTAATTTTATTTTTTTAGAAAATTATACCATCACATTCAACTTATACCTTTGCTTTCTATTTATGCATACTTCTAATTGCCCTAATAATGAGAAAATTTTTAGAAGTTATAAATATAATTTTCCATGTAGGAATAGAAATAGTTTAACCTTATCAATTCCCTTAGGATTTCTCTTTCCTGTTTGCCTTTTTATGATTCCTTTGCATCTTGTATTTTGAAGTTAAATTTTCTATTTTGTTCTGGTCTTTTCATCAGGAATGTTTGAAAATTCTCAATTTCATTGAAAATCAATGAATCTTTGAAAGATAATGCTTAACTTTGCTGGGTAGGTGAATCTTGGTTATAATTCTGGCTCTTTTGCCCTTCAGAATACCATATTCCAAATATTTCAATTCTTTAATGTAGAAACTGCTAAATCTTTTGTTATCGTGATTGACTCCCCAATATTTGAATTGTTTCTTTTTTGGCTGCTTTTAGTATTTCCTTCTTTATCTGAAAAGTATAGAATTTGGCTATAATATTCCTGGGAGTTGATAAATTCTCTCTACTAGATCTATTTTCCAGGTCAGTTATTTTTGAAAGAGATGTTTCACATTTTCTCTTATTATTTCATTCTCTTGAATTTGATTATTTTTTTAAATAGCTTTTTATTTTTCCAAATACATGCAAAGATAGTTTTCAACATTCACCTTTGCAAAATCTTGTGTTCCAAATTCTTTTCCCCACTTCTCCTAGATAGCAAGCAATCCAATATAGGTTTAACATGTGTAATTCTTTTTTTAAAGCTTCTTATTTTCAAAACATTTGAATAGATAATTTTCAACATTCACCCTTGCAAAATCTTGTGTTCCAATTTTTTTCTCTCTCTCCCTTCTCTCTCCCCTCTCCCCTAGATACCAGATAATCCAATATAACATGCACAATTCTTTTAAAGATATTTTCATATTAATATGGCTCTTTTCAACAATTCAGTGATTCAGGCCAATTAAATAGACTTGTGATGGAGAGAGCCATCTGCATCCAGAGACAGGACTATGTGAACTTGGGAACTGAATGTGGATCACAACATAGTATTTTTTCCTTTGTTGTTATTGTTGTTGTTGTTTGCTTGCTTGTTTTTTTTCCCCTCTCATCTTTTTCCTTTTTGATCTTATTTTTCTTAGGCAGCATGATAAATGTGGACATAAGTTTAGAAATTTACACATGTTTAATCTATACTGGATCACTTGTTGTCCAGGGAACAGGGGAGATGAGGAGGGAGGGAGAAAAATATGGAACACAAGTTTTTGTAAGGGTGAAAATTGAAAACTATCTGTATATATTTTGAAAATAAAAAGCTATTATAAAAAAGATATTTTCATATTTGTCATGCTGCACAAGAAGAATCTTTTTGTAATAGCCCACAAGCTTATCTCCCAAAAAAACCACTCTTAACTCCGGCACCCATTATCCTTCAAGATTCCTTTTTAATTGTCTATATTCCTAAACTCCCCACTTCTTGTGAGATTATTATCTCTTCAATAGTTCTAACCCTGTTGTTTGTCCTTTGTTTTCAGTGTGAATTAATGACATTGTGGTGTGATGTCTTGACTTCTATGTGATTGGATTTAAGTGAGACAGAGTTGCACAGTAAAAGCCTCAGTCTCTCTTCCAGAATCATCAAAGCCCAGTAGCAGGACAAAAGTCAAGCTGAGTGATGATGGCCCAGGAGACAATGAATGACATTTGGGTCTTGATATTGCCTAACCTCTAAGTGTTCCAAAGTGCCTTCTTTAGCTCGCTGTTGGAACAAATTGTTCTCCTCTTATCTTGGATGGAAGGGAAGGTCTTTACAAGCTTTAGCACCTATGGAAATATTTTTGGGAGCCTCCCCCCACTTTAGTATCCTTCAGATTATTTCTGATTGCTCTCCCTGCCTCATTTCTCTCTCTGCTCCAATGTATAAACTATAAACACCTGTAAAGTTTTAACTTTGCAGCATGAATGTAATCCCTACTCAAAAAAGTCTAATAGCTCTCTAGAACTAGAGAATCAAGTATAAAAATCTCTTTGACATTTAAAGGTCTTAACAACCTGGGTCCAAACTACCTTTCTATCTTGTTATATTTTACTCTCTTGATCCAGACAAACTGACCTTCCTACTGATTCTCATATTTCACCAAATCAAAGTATCCAAACATGAATAGGAAATTAAGTTATAATACTGTCAATTAAGCAAAGGAGGAAAGAAGAAGAAATCTCTATTGAAAACCTCTGCTGAGATACTAGGTATTGACTAACATCTAATACCCTATACCAAGATAAGGTAGAACTGGCTTCATGATTTAGACATAAAGGGTGATACTGTAAGTAATTTAGGAGAACAAGGGTTAGTCTAACTCTTAAATCTGTGAAGAAGGGAAGAATTTATGGCCATAGAAGAACTAGAGAGCATCATGAAATATAAAAATGGATAATTCTAATTACATTAAATTGATAAGCTTTTGCACAAACAAAACCAATGCAGTCAAGATTAGAAGGGAAGAAGAAAACTGGAGGAAAGCATTTACATCCATTGATAAAGACCTCATTTATTTAAAAAAAAAATGACTCAAAATTTTAAAAATGTAGGCCATTCCCCAATTGATAAATGGTATAAGGATATAAACAGACAATTTTCAGATGAAGAAATTAAAATCATTTCTAGTCATATGAAAAAATGCTCTTAATCATGATTAATTAGAGAAATGCAAATTAAGACAACTTTGCAGTGCCATTTCACACCTCTCAAACTGGCTAAGATGACAGAAAAAGATAATGATAAATGTTGTAGGGGATATGGGAAAACTGGGACACTAATGCATTGTTGGTGGAGTTGTAAACTAATTCTATCATTCTGGAGAGCAGTTTGAAACTATTCCCTAAAGGATACAAAGTTGTGTATACCCTTTACTACAATAGTGTTTCTATTGAATCTATATCCCCAAAAGATCACAAAAGTGGGGGGAAAAGCTATATGTGCAAAAAAAAAAAAAAAAGCAGCCCTTTTTATAGTGACAAGGAACTGGAAATTGAGTGGATGCCCTTCAGTTTAGGGAATGGCTGAATAAGTTATGGTACATGAATGTAATGGTATATTTTTATTCTACAAGAAATTATTAGCAGGATGATTTCAGAAAGGCCTGGAAAGACTTATATGAAAGTGAGCAGAATGAAGAGAACATTATACACAGCAACAATAAGATTATGTTATAATCAACTGTGATGGACTTGGCTCTTTTCAACAATGAGATGATTTAAGGCAATTCCAATAGACTTGTGATGAAAAGGGCATTTGCATCTAGAAAGACAACTATGGAAACTGAATGTGGATCAAAGCATAATATTTTCACCTTTTGTATTGTTTTTATTCTTTGTTCACTTGTTTTTTTTTTCTTTCTCATATTTTCCCCTTTTGATCTGATTTTTTTTTTTTGCTCAGCATGTCAAATATGGAAATATGTTTAGAAGAATTGCAAATGTTTAATCTATATCTGATTGCTTCCTATCTTAGGAAGGGGGTGAGGAGAGGGAGAAAAATTTGGAACACAAAGTTTTGCAAAGGTGAATGTTGATATTAATTAGAAAAATGCAAATTAAAACAACTCTGAGGTTCCAGTTCATATGACTCAAATTAACTAAGATGACAGGAAAAGATAATGATTAATATTGGAGAGGATATGGGAAAACTGGAACACTAATACATTGTTGGTGGAGTTGTGAACTGATCCAACCATTCAAGAGAGAACTATGTCCAAAAGAATATCCCACTGTTTACACCCTTTGATCCAGCAGTGTCTGTACTGGGGCTGTATCTCAAAGGGATCATAAAAGAGGGAAAAGGAGCTATACATGCAAAAAAGTTTATAGCAACCCTTTTTGAAGTAACAAGGAACTGGAAACTGAGTCGATGCTCCTCAGTTGGGTAATGGCTGAATAAGTTATTGCATATGAATGAAATGGAATATAATTGTTCTATAAGAAATGATCAGCAGGATGATTTCACAAAGGCCTGGAGAGACTTATGTGAACTGATCCTAAGTGAAGTGAGTAGAACTAAGAGAACATTGTGCAAAATAAAAACAAGATTATATGCTGATCAATTCTGATGGCTTTTTTCAACAGTGAGGTGGTGCAGGCCAACTCCAATAGACATGATAGAGAGAGCCATCTACATCCAGAAAGAGAACTGAATGTGGATATAACATAGTATTTTCATTTTTGTTGTTGTTGTTGTTTGCTTGCTTGTTCTTTTCTTTCTTTTTTCCCCCTTTTTGATCTGATTTTTCTTGTGCAGCATGACAAATGTGGAAATATGTTTAGGGGAAGGGAGAGGGAGGGAGAAAGGTAGAAAAATTTGGAACACAAGGTTTTGCAAAGGTGAATGTTGAAAACCATCTTTGCAAATATTTGGAAAAATAAATTAATATTAAAATTTTTTTTAAAGGAAGAAAACTACTGCTGAATTGAGATCTAACATTTCTTCCTTGTTGTTTTTCAGAAATTTGGTGAGTATTTACACTGAGAGAAAACATGACTCATTCTGAAAAGCTGTTATGTTCACTGATTGTTATGACAAGTTATTTGGCTATTTCATTATCTGTCTTGATTTTAAAAGTAATTTTAAAAGGGGAATTAACATGCTTGGCTAAAGACATTTATCAATTTGACTGAATAATTAACTAACAAACAATTATTTACAAATCTATGCTATCCTCTAGGACAAACACCAGGATTAAAAAAATCATATTCATTCACTTTTCTTTCATTAAAAAATTATTGTCAACATTTTAGTGAAGCCAAAAAGTATTTGTATCATTAGTAAATGAAATCGTTAAAATATAATTTATTTCATCTTTGTGTCAACCTTTAATTTCTCTGTTTTATTACTTAAACTATTTATTAATACAGTAGTAAATTATAGAAGGTGCATTTATGGGAGTACAATTAGTACAGAAACTTCATTTTTCTCTTTCTTTTTAAATGAGTAGGGTGGGAAATCAAGGGGAATAGAGATAAGGTAGCAAAAAAAAAAAAAGAGCATCATTGTGAAATATTTTTATTTTTTTAACTGTAGAAAAAATAATAGAAGGAGAACCCAACAAGCAGAAGAGGCTAAAAACTAGAGATCAATTTCATTATATCCTTAAAAAAGAAAAGCAATCCATATAGAGATTTTCATGTATAATCTTCATTTTGGGGTTTTTCTATGGCTGTGTAAAAATCCATACAACAAATATATTATATTCATTGTTCTTCATTAATTAGACTAATTAGTAGTAGTAATAAGAAATCATAGTAATGATAACATTAATATTGAACAAAGCAATTAATACTAATAATGACAATATTTAATAAATATTAATATTTAATAAGATAACTTATTAAATAATGTAAAATGATAATAAATAATAGGTCATCCAGACTATTCTAATTTCTTTTTTTTCTTTTTTTTTATTATTATAGCTTTTTTATTTACAAGATATATGCATGGGTAATTTTTCAGCATTGACAATTGCAAAATCTTTTGTTCCAACTTTTCCCCTCCTTCCCCCCACTCCTTCCCCCAGATGGCAGGTTGACCAATAAATGATAAATATGTCAAAGTATAAGTTAAATATAATATATATATATATATATATATATATATATATATACACACACACGTCCATACAGTTATTTTGCTGTACAAAAAGAATCGGACTTTGAAATAGTGTACAATTAGCCTGTGAAGGAAATAAAAAATGCAGGTGAACGAAAATAAAGAGATTGGGAATTCTATGTAGTGGTTCATAGTCATCTCTCATAGTTCCTTCAGAGTAGCTGGTTCAATTCATTACTGCTCTATTGGAATTGATTTGGTTGATCTCATTGTTGAAGAGGGCCACGTCCATCAGAATTGATTATCATATAGTATTGTTGTTGAAGTATATAATGATCTTCTGGTTTTGCTCTTTTCAATCAGCATCAGTTCATGTAAGTCTCTACAGGCCTTTCTGAAGTCATCCTGCTGGTCATCTCCTACAGAATAATAATATTTCATAATATTCATATACCACAATTTATTTAGCCATTCTCTAATTGATTGATCTACTCAGTTTTCAGTTTTCAGCCACCACAAAGAGAACTGCCACAAACATTCTTGCACATACAGGTCCTTTTCCCTTCTTTAGTATCTCTTTGGGATATAAGCTCAATAGTAACACTGCTGGATCAAAGGGGATGCACAGTTTGATAACTTTTTGAGCATAGTTCCAAATTGCTCTCCAGAAGGGCTGGATGTATTCACAATTCCACCAACAACGTATTTGTGTCCCTGTTTTCCCACATCCCCTTCAACATTCCGCATTATCTTTCCCTGTCATTCTAGCCAATCTGACAGGTATGTAGTGGTATCTCAGAGTTGTCTTAATTTGCATTTCTCTGATTAATAATGACTTGGAGCATCTTTTCATATGGCCAGAAATAGTTTCAATTTCTTCGCCTGAGAATTGTCTGTTCGTATCCTTTGACCATTTATCCTAATTGAGTTTTTAAATGAGTTGTTTTGGTCTATGGAATTTTTTTTCATTTCACTATTTTTTTTTTACTGAGTTATTTTCTTTTTCCAGTTCACAAATCCTACTTTCTTGGGAGTCCTTTATCTTTTCCAGCAGAATGATTTCAGAAAGGCCTGAAGAGACTTACACGAACTGATGTTGAGTGAAATGAGCAGGAGCCTGGAGATCATTTTATACTTCAACAAACTATATGATGATCAATTCTGACGGACCTGGCCATCTTCAGCAATGAGAACCAGATCAGTTCCAATGGAGCAGTAATGAACTGAATCAGCTACACCCAGCGAAAGAACTCTGGGAGATGACTAAGAACCATTACACTGAATTCCCAATCCCTATATTTTTGCCCACCTGCATTTTTTATTTCCTTCACAGGCTAATTGTACAAATATTGTATCCTGTTGGTCATGTCTTACCAAACAATAATATTCCATAATATTCATATACCACAATTTATTTAGCCATTCTCCAATTGATGGGCATCTACTCAGTTTCCAGTTTCTGGCCACTACAAAGAGGGCTGCCACAAACATTCTTGCACATACAGGTCCTTTCTCTTCTTTAAGATCTCTTTGGGATATAAGCCCAGTAGTAACACTGCTGGATCAAAGGGGATGCACAGTTTGATAACTTTTTGAACATAGTTCCAAATTGCTCTCCAGAAGGGCTGGATGTATTCACAATTCCATCAACAATGTATTTGTGTCCCTGTTTTCCCATATCCCCTTCAACATTCCACATTACCTTTCCCTGTCATTCTAGCCAATCTGATAGGTATGTAGTGGTATCTCAGAGTTGTCTTAATTTGCATTTTTCTGATTAATAATGACTTGAGCATCTTTTCATATGGCTAGAAACAGTTTCAATTTCTTCGTCTGAGAATTGTCTATTCATATCCTTTGACCATTTATCCCAATTGAGTTTTTAAATGAGTTGTTTTGCTCTATGGAATTTTTTTCCATTTCACTAATTTTTTTTTTTTTTAACTGAGTTATTTTCTTTTTCCAGTTCACAAATTCTACTTTCTTGGGAGTCCTTTACCTTTTCCAATTGACGAATTCTGTTTCCCTCCACTTCCTGGGAGTTCTTTACCTTTTCTAATTCACATTTAAGGAAGTTGTTGCTCTCTTGCATAGCTTCTCTTTCCTTTCCCCATTTTTCTTCTAGTTCTCTTTTAAGATTTTTTTAATAGTTTCTTCTAGGAGAGCCTTTTGTGTTGGGGACCAAATTACATCCCCCTTTGGGATATTGTCTGCATACTGTCTGCTATTAGTCTCCTCGGGGTTGAAAACCTGCTCTCTTTCTGTATAGAAGTTATCCTTTTGATTTTTTTACTCATTTTTTTTTAAACCTTTAGGGTCTGCCTTCAGGGCAAGGAAGTTATCAGCTTCTTTTACAGAGCAGGGATAGGTAGCTATCCTGTCAATGAACTGCAAAGAGTGGCCAAGCTGCGGGAGTACTCTGGGAAGAGCTCCATACAGGAAGTGACTAAGCCTGAGTATCACAGCCAAGCTGTAGAAGTGCCCTGTGAGGAGCCCCGTTATGAGGATTAGTGACTGCGTTGGGGCTAGAGGCTGAGCAGCAAAAGTTTCACTGCCCCCCACAAAAGCTTTGAGTATTAGCAGTTGTCCTATCCTTCATGGCGCCGGAAGTGTCTCTGCATAGTTGAGCTGGGGAAATTCCACTGCTCTAGGCCAAGCTCCCCACTGTGCAGATTAGAGACTACCCCAGACTATACCCCCTGCCATGCAGATTTGAAAGCCCCTGCTGCAGAATGCCACTGCAGAGCTGTGTTTTGGTCTTCACTGAGTCACTTCTGATTCTGGGTGGGCACAGCCAGATCCTATTAGGCTCTGGCATCCTTCTGAGTACCCTCTACTCTGGGCTCTAATTTCTCTGCTGGTCCACTACATCGCAACCAAAGCAAATCAGTCAGCCTATGGCAGAAAGTTCTCTGTAAAGCTTCCAACCACGGAGGCTACCTCTGCTCCTGATTTGATCCCTCTGTACTGGTCTGTTCCCACCGCTCAGGACAAACCTTTTCTGGCAATCTTCCAAATTGTTTTTGACTGGTAAGCTGTTGAACTTCCAATCTTCGTGAATTTTACCAGTCAAGCGCTATTTTTGAGGCTGATTTAAAAAATTGGTAATGAGGGTATGAGAGGAGCTTAGAAAGTCCTGTGTGCCTTCTCCACCATCTTGGCTCCATCCCTATTCTAATTTCTTTTAACTAATCTTATCATTCCATGACTTAGTAGATCAGAGGATGCTTTAACAGTTTATATAAATATTTTTAGTCAGGCACTTAACATGTCTTTCATGCTATTCTTACAGGCAAAAGAAATAGATATGGATCAGATAAAGTACAATGAGATGAATTAGAGCTGGTTGATTGGTCAAATCTAAAGAATTCTAGATGAATTTGGAAAGAAATCTCAAATAGGAGTGTTCCAGGGGAGTCTGTGCTGCTTAACATTTTCAAGCATGACTTGGATAAAAGTATAGATGGAAACTTCTCAAATTTGTAGGTGATCAAAAGCTAGTCAATACAGATAACATGTTACATGATAGAATTAAGAGCCAAAAAAAGTCACAAGAATGTAGGACATTGAGTCAAATTGAATAAGAATTAATGTGTGTGTATACATACATATATATAAAATTCTTACACTTAATTCAGAAAAATTTCTGGTTTATTAGGTTTAGTCTTGTACAACAAGCTACTTATGTCTTATCCAAACTTTTTTCTTTCTTGGTACCTGCTTCTTTTTGCCCTGAGTTTTCTCTGGAACCCCCATATCTAGGAGAGTTTGATCTTTGCTAGAAAATTTTCCTTTCCTATCTAATTACTGTCTCCTTAAATTGTAACCTGTTGGGATGAGGAAACCTGTGACTTCCCTAACCTCTAAATAAAACACATCAATTTCCCTGATATGTAAGTTCTCCTGAGGCAGGAGCTATATCAGCTGCCATGAAAAAAGGTGGTAAGAGAATGACAGGGAAAAATAATGCGGAATGTTGGAGGGGATGTGGGAAAACAGGGACACTGATACATTGTTGGTGGAATTGTGAATATATCCAGCCACTCTGGAGAGCAATTTGGAACTATGATCAAAAAAGTTATTCAAACTGTGCATCCCCTTTGACCCAGCAGTGTTACTACTGGGCTTATATCCCAAAGAGATCATAAAGAAGGTAAAGGGATCTGTATGTGTAAGAATGTTTGTGGCAGCCCTTTTTGTAGTGGTCAGAAACTGGAAACTGAGTAGATGCCCATCAATTGGAGAATGGCTGAATAAATTGTGGTATATGAATAATATGGAATATTATTGTTCTGTAGGAAATGACCAGCAGGATGATTTCAGAAAGGCCGGTAGAGACTTACATGAACTGATGCTGAGTGAAATGAACAGGACCAGGAGATCATTATATAATTCAACAACAATACTATATGATGATCAATTCTGATGGACATGGCCATCTTCAGCAATAAAATGAACCAAATCAGTTCTAATGGAGCAGTAATGAACTGAACCAGCTACACCCAGCAAAAGAACTCTGGGAGATGACTTACTTACATTGAATTCCCAATTCCTATATTTTTGCCTGCCTGCATTTTGAATTTCCTTCACAGGCTAACTGTACAATATTTCGGAGTCCGATTCTTTTTGTACAGCAAAACAATGGTTTGGACATGTATACTTATTTTGTATTTAATTTATACTCTAATATATTTAACATGTATTGGTCATCCTGCCATCTAGGGGAGGGGCTGGGGGTAAGAAGGGGAAAAATTGGAACAAAAGGTTTGGCAATTGTCAATGCTGTAAAATTACCCATACATATAACTTGTAAATAAAAAGCTATTAAAAAAAAAAGAAGTTAAGAAATTCCAATGGTTGTCTGATGAAGAGATCCATCTATACCCATAGAGAGGACTGTGGAACTGAGGGTGGATCACAACATAGCATTTCATTCTTTTGTTGTGGTTTGCTTGAATTTTATTTTCTTTCTCATTTTTTTTTTTTTTTTACTTTTTGATCTGATTTTTCTTGTGCAGCAAGATAATTGTGTAAATATATATGCCTATATTGCATTTAACATATATTTTTACCATGTTTAACATATATTGAATTACATGCCATCTAGGGAAGAGGGTGGGGGAACGAGGGGAAATGGGAGCACACAGTTTTTCAAGGGTCAGTGTGAAAAATTATCCTTGCATAAGGTTTGGAAAAAAAAAAACTTCAATTAAAAAAAAAGAAAAGAAAAAAGGTGGTAAGAGTCATCCAGGATTACAAGACTTTTGTGGACCCCCTATTCCTACAGAGGTTTGATGTTCATCTTGTCCAAAGTACTCTGCTCTTTTTTGGTCCTATTTTGGATGCCAGTTCAGGCATGTGAAGGGATTAGGCAGTGGGATGGAACAGTAGATAGAACACTGGGCATGGATTCCAAAGGACCTGTGTTCAAATCCAGTCAGACACACTTGTCACTATGTGATCCTGGATGATTCTTTCAGTTTCTTCTTCTCTGAAATGGGGACAATAATAGTACCTATCTTGTAGAGTTGTTGTGAGCATTAAATGAAGTATTATGTAAAGCACTATTCAAACCTTATAGACGATATAAAATGCTAACTATTTTGTCCTGCTTCAATTTGAATATGTCACTTCTAATTACTGTTAATAGAGTTGGCAGGCTCTTGGTTTGCCTCTCTTCTCTTCCTTCCCTCTCTCAAATGCCTTCAGTTTGTGGTCTTCAATTAAACATACTAAAGAAAACAAACCTATTGCCTTCAGCTTTGACAATTCATCGAATTCTTCAATAAAACTCTTTAGTCCCAGAAACAGACCTTGATGTTTGGTTTCCAAAAAAATATCACACAGTACAGTAGATAGAATGTGTCAGAAATAGATCTGGAGGTCTGAATGGACTTCAACTTAAGTATGAATCATCGATATTATAGTACAGTCTTAGTTTGCATAGTATCCGGAAGGAGGTAGATAATAGTTCCACTATATACTTCCTTGGTCAGACTACATCTAGAAGATCTCCAGAATTTCTCATTTTCTACCAGAAATTTTCCTCAACCTTTTTTCATTTGAGTGCTTTTTATTTAATTATTTCCCATATAATAGCTTGTTTGTATAAAGTTATTTGCTTGTAGTCTCCTTCCATTGAATTGTGAGCTCTCTGATGGCAGAGATTGCTTTTTGCCTCTTTTTGTGTTCCTAGTGCTTAGAACAGTGCTTGACACATAGTAAATGCTTAATAAATGTATATTGACTGATTCACTTCTTAATTTTGTGTATGTCATGGACCTCATGGTAAGTCTTGTGAAGCCTATGGATCCTTTCTCAGAAGAGTATTTTTAAATTCATAAAATAAAAGACGTAGAATTTTTTAAAAAATCAGTGATATTGAAACTGTTACCACAATATTGAAAAAAAAGTTTAGACCCCAGGTTAAGAACCTGTTTTTAGAGTATTGTATTCAGTGTTAAATATAACCTCTCAGATTTAAACTGATGCTAAGTGAAATGAACAGAACTAGGAGATTATTATACACTTCAACAACAATACTATATGATGATCAATTCTGATGGACGTGGCTTTCTTCAACATTAAGATGATCCAAACCAGTTCCAATTGTTCAGTAATGAAGAGAATCAGCTACACCCGGAGAGAACCATGGGAAATGACTGTGTACTACAATATAGCATTTCCAAGCTTTCTGTTATTGTTTGCTTGCATTTTTGTTTTCTTTCTCAGGTTGTTTTTTTTTTTTTTTTTTTTTTTTTTACCTTCTTTCTAGGTCCAATCTTTCTCATGAAGCAAGATAAAACTATAAATATGTATACATATATTGTATTTAACATGTATTGGACTACCTGCCATTTAGGGGAGAGAGTGGGGGGAAGGAGGGGAAAAGTTGGAACAGAAGATTTTGCACAAGTCAATGTTGAAAAATTACCCATGCATATGTTTTGTAAATAAAAAGCTATAATAAACAAACACACAAATAAATAAAACCTCTCAAAAAAAGTGTTTTTTTAAAAATGCATTTTTTTAAATTAACAGGCATTTATTTCTCTTCTTCCCCTCCCATAGCTGAACCAAAAAAAAGGAAAGAAAGAATAAAAAGAAAAGTAGGAAGACAGGAAAAAGAGAAAAAAAGAAAGAAGGAAAAGGAAGGAAGAAAGGGAAAAAAGGAAAGGAAAGAAAATGTTTTAGCAATATAGTTGAGCAAAGCCAATGCCCTCATTGGTCATATTCAAAAATATCGGTTCCTTTCCAGGAAATGAGTAGAGTGCTTCTTCTTTAGTCCTATAGAACTGTGGTTCATCATTGATCAGAATTCTAAAAATTTTCAGTTGTTTTTCTTTATAATGATATTATCTTTGCATAGTTTTTAAAAATTCTGCTCACTTTACTCTGTATCAGTTCAGTCTTTCCAGTTCCCTCTGAAGTTATTTTTCACATATAAGAATATTCCATTTACATCTATATATCATAATTTGTTCAGCCATTCTCAATAAGAAGACATCCCCCTAATTTTTAATTCTTTGCCACTTCAAAAAGAGTCTTAAGTATTTTTTGATACATAAATCTGTTTCTTTGTACACTTTGGGTTTATGTCTAGTTAGTAGCCTATTCCCAATTTATCCAGGGTCATCTTCAGTTGTGATTTATATCTGGCCACCAGACCCAGATAGCTTTAGAGGGGAAAGTGAGGCAGGTGACCTTATACAGCCCTCCCTCACTTAAATCCAATTCAGTTGCATGTCATAGTATCACTTCTGTGATGTTATGGTATTTTTTGAGAACTAAGGACAAAAAACAATTTCTTTCAGGGTCAAAAATATGCAGATTAGTGACTTTTGAGGGCACACAGAAAGGATAAGTTGGAGAGAATCCAGAGGAATGAAAGTCGGCTAGCTAAGGGCCTCAAAATCACACCATGTGGTCAGAAGATCCTCAGCTGTTTGATCTGAAAAAAGAAAAGACTTGGGAGGTGGGGATGAGGAGAACATGATTATTGTCTTTGAAAGATTCTCATGTGGAACAAGGATCTGAATTGCTCTGTTTGACCATAAAGGGTAAAACTGAGAGTAATAGATGGAAGTTTCATTTCCATGTAAGGAGAAGATTCCTAACAATTAGAGATAATCAAAAGCAGAATGGGATGTCTTGGCAGACTCTCAACAAAGTCAGTCAACAAAGATTTATTAAAAGTGCTTTAATGTGTGCCAGGACACATATCAGGGCAACTAGGTGGCGCTATAGTGCACAGAGTGACTGACTTGGAGTCAGGAAGACATCTTCCTGAGTTCAAATCTCGCCTTAGATACCAATTAGTTGGGCAATCCTGAGCAAGTCACTTAATCTTGTTTGTCTTATCTTCCTCTACTGTAAAATAAAGCTGGAGAAGGAAATAATAAACCACTCCAGTGTCTTTGCCAAGAAAATCCTAAATGAGTTCACAGAGTCAAAAACAACTGAATGACAACAAACACATAATGACATATTCATTATATATTATGTAATATGCTACAATGTCAATTAACTTATTTGTAATATTTATGACTATAATTTTAGCATGAACCTTATAGATAGTATTTTTCTATTATAATTTCATAATAACCTATTTTTAGTAGGTTTTGTGGATATGAAGCATTATTTACCAAGTATTCTGTAGACTTTTAATTTGAAAAGTCCAACAAAATGAAGTTTTTATTCAAAAATTTTCATTGCTTCAAAGAAATTGGGAAATCTTCCAGTAATATTCAGGAAAGGCAGACTTATTTTTACCCTGACCACAGTGACAATGTTATAAATATATCAACAAAAGGAAGCAGGAATTACTAAATAGCAGTCCTTTGAAAAGGAAAACAGAGAGTAAAACGTTTCACCTTCAAGTAGCAACATAGCTCCTATGATAAGAGAATATATACTATATTTACAACATAATGTATGTCTTCTTTAAAATAAAACAAATTTTTGATGCCTTTTAAAAACATTGCTATTATTTCACCATGATTCTTCTCATTTTACCTCCAATTACAACTTTCATTTGTAAGAAAGAACACAACTAAGCAAAGCAATCAACTCATTGACCATTTTTTGTCATCTTCTAGAAACCAAAAACTGAATTTTTGGGGTTTAAAAAATTGATTGATGCATTTTGCTTTTATATTATAAATATTTATAAATTATTCACTTTATTTAACAATGTAACAGTTAAGTAAAACTAATAGTGCTATGACTTTGTCTGAAAGGACATATAACATTTCAAATTGATAACATTTCACTAATTCTCTATTTTTAAAAAAAAATTTCTATTTTTTCTCCCTTTCATTCCCAACTCCATAGGCAAAAAAGAAAAACAAAAATTTTTTGTTGTTTTTATAACTTTTTATTGACAGTACATATGCATGGGTAATATTTTACAACATTATCCCTTGCACTCACTTCTGTTCCGACTTTTCCCTTCCCTCCCTCCACCCCCTCCCCTAGACGGCAGGAAGTCTTATACATGTTAAATATGTTATAGTATATATCCTAGATACAATGTATGTGTGCAGAGCCAAACAGTTCTCTTGTTGCACAGGAAGAATTGGATTCAGAAGGTAAAAATAATGTGAGAAGAAAAACAAAAATGCAAACAGTTTACATTCATTTCCCAGTGTTCCTTCTCTGGGTGTAGTTGCTTTTGTCCATCATTGATCAATTGGAACTGAATTAGATCTTCTCTTTGTCAAAGATAACCATTTCCATCAGAATACATCCTCATACAGTATTGTTGTTGATGTATATAATGATCTGGTTCTGCTCATTTCACTAAGCATCAATTCATGTAAATCTCTCCAAGCCTCTCTGTAATCATCCTGCTGGTCATTTCTTACAGAACAATAATATTCAATAACATTTATATACCACAATTTACATAACCATTCTCCAATTGATGAGCATCCATTCATTTTCCAGTTTCTAGCCACTACAAACAAGGCTGCCACAAACATTTTGGCACATACAGGTCCCTTTCCCTTCTTTAGTATCTCTTTGGGATATAAGCCCAGTAGTAGCACTGCTGGATCAAAGGGTATGCACAGTTTGATAACTTTTTGGGCATAATTCCAGATTGCTCTCCAGAATGGTTGAATTCGTTCACAACTCGACCAACAATGCATCAATGTCCCAGTTTTCCCGCATCCCCACCCCCCCCCGATATTCATCATTATTTTTTCCTGTCATCTTAGCCAATCTGACAGGTGTGTAGGGGTATCTCAGAGTTGTCTTAATTTGTATTTCTCTGATCAATAGTGATTTGGAACATTCTTTCATATGAGTGGAAATAGTTTCAATTTCATCATCTGTGTCTTTTCATATCCTTTGACCATTTATCAATTGGAGAATGGCTTGATTTCTTATAAATTAGAGTCAATTCTCTATATATTTTGAAAATGAGGCCTTTATCAGAACTTGTAACTGTAAAAATGTTGTCCCAGTTTGTTGCTTTCCTTACAATCTTGTTTGCTTTAGTTTTGTTTGTACAAAGGCTTTTTGATTTGATATAAACAACATTTTCTATTTTGTGATCAATAGTGATCTCTAGTTCTTCTTTGATCATGAGTTCCTTCCTCCTCCACAAGCCCAAGAGGTAAACTATCCTATGATCCTTTAATTTATTTATAATCTCATTCTTTATGCCTAAATCAGGGACCCATTTTGATCTTATCTTGGTGTACAGTGTTTAGTGTGGGTCCATACCTAATTTTGGCCATACTAATTTCCAGTTTTCCCAGCAGTTTTTGTCAAATAATGAATTCTTATCCCAAAAGTTGGGATCTTTGGGTTTGTTAAAACACTAGATTGCTATAGTTATTGACTATTTTGTCCTGTGAACCTAACCTATTCCACTGATCAACTAATCTATTTCTTAGCCAATACCAAACTGTTTTGGTAACTGCTGCAATATAAGAAAAACAAATTTCTTAATGCAAATATGCATAGTCAAGCAAAACAAATTTACTCAAAGACTGTATACAAAATCACATTTTGTTTTATTTTACACCTTAAATCTCTTACCCCTTGTAATGAGTAACCTGTTTCATCATTGGTCCCCTGGAATCATGATTAGTCATTGTATTTATCATAATTTTTATTCATTGTTGTTCAGTCATGTCTGATTTTTTGTGACTCAGTATAGACCCATACTTCCATGGCAGAAATACTGTAATGATTTGTCATTTCTTCTTCAGTGGATTAATGCATACACAGAGGTTAAGTGATTTGCTCAGTATGATACAACTCATAAAATTGTGATTTGAACTCAGGTTTTCCAGACTTGAGATCCAGAGCTCTATCCACTAAGCAACCTAGCTAGCATCTATTTATTATATTACAGTTTTAAGATTTTTCTTTTTACATTTTAGTGGTTATTATATAAATTGTTCTCCTCATCCTGTTCATTTTATTTTTCACCAGTTATAAAAGTCCTCAAAAATATTTATTTATATAATATTGATGTTACATTATTTTATATCATGTATATTATATGCAGGGGGTTTGGATGTTCAAGTTCAAGGACTAGCACTTTTAGTAAGAGGATTCACTGAGTTCTTTTCAGGGCTACTCATTTACCTTTAGTGTCTACCTGCCACCCAACTCTCACCTGGGGCTCTAAGAAAATGGAACATGTCTAGTAGTCACACACCATTTTCTCAGAAGACTCAACCAAGGGGCAGGTAAGTGAGGGATCTCATATCTAAGAATGACATAGAAAGATATCTGCCCAAATCATATGAAAACCTCCCCCTGGAAAAACGGGCAGATGAGAACAATTTGATCTAAGGGCCATGAAGGTGGCTGAAGTGGGCAATGTGTAGCACTTAGAACCTAGTTAGACATCAAAAATCTAAAGTCTTCCACTGTACCTGGGGCCATCACCAGTCATTTTGACTTTTGAGCACTAGAGCCAATGACTCTGGAAGAGAGAGCCACGTTATTCAAATGCCAAATATACATTTGCCTAAAAGACTATTTTACAAAGAACTCAAACAAGGCAATCATTCACTTGTTGGTCAGAAGTGATACAGGGACATTCAAAGTCTCTCTGAAGAACTTTGGAATTCATTGTGAGACAGGAGACACTAGCATAGTCCTGCCCACAGAGTGTGCTCACATCAAAGAAGGTGCTGTGTTCTATATCAAAGCAGAATTGTAGTAGCTCAAAAGAAATGTTAGATGCACAAACCTAAAGATAGCTCCATTTCAAGTGTTAAGATGAACTATTTGTCTGACCTATGATAGAGCCAACCAAGCTTTTATTGGTCTGATCAACTTCATTTGGACACATCTTGACCTTGACATAGTGATGTTATTTTAGTCCTCTTCAAGCAAGAAAGACAACAACCTTATTTTTTATATATTTTTGTTCTGCTCACTTAATTCTTTATCAGTTCTGTACAATGCCATTTTGAAATCAATTATTTCCTCATTTTTAACAATACAATAATACTTTATCAGTTTCACAGCTTATTTACACATTTCTTGATTGCCATCCCCTTAGTTTCCAGTTTTTTGTCACTCTATATAACCATTTCCTTTTTCTTTTATCTCTTTTGGGTATAGGCCTAGGAATGGTCTAACTGGATCAAAAGGGATGCACAGTTTAGTAACTTTTTTTGGTATAATTCCAAATTGCTTTCCAGAATGGTTGTATCCATTCACTGGCCCACATAGGAAGACAATACATGTATTTCTTAAAAATTGTACCACTATGGGGCAGGTAGATAGCATAGTGGATAGAAAACCAGATCCTTGAGTCAGAAGGACCTAAGTTCAAATATGAACTCAGACACAACATTCATTAGCTGTGTGACTCTGGTCAAATCATTTAATCCCAATTACCTTAAAAAAAAAATTGTAGTACAAATAGTACAACCAGAAGAAATTACATAAAGGGTATGAGTATAAGGTGAATTAGAAGGAATAACATAAAAAATAAAGGATGAGAAAGAGGAATCTACTGGGTGAAGAATAAAAGGAGAACTAGAACAGGGTAAATTATTTCACATGAAGAGATGTGAAAAACTCATTATAATAGAGGGGAAAATGAGAGGGTGGGAAATGGATGAATCATACCCTCATAAGTATTGGACCAAAGAGAACCAGTTGAATATAGAAATCTATTTTAACTGACAAGGAAGTAAGAAGGAAGGAGTTTAAATAAATGGATAGGTGGGTAAGTGGGAAGTGATGGAAGAGAAGGCAGATTGGGGGAGGCAGTAGACAGAAGAAATGCAATTTAGATAGATTAATAAAGCCAAAATCATTAACCTAGTGAGCCACCTTTGCATGAAAACAGGTATTTGTTGTCTGTAGCAGTAATTCTTTGTGTGGGATCTCTCTTAAAAATATTTTCATACCTATATTTCAATATAATTAATTTGTGCATAACCTTTACACAATGTCTCTACTGGGTATATATTCCAAAGAGATCATTAAAAAGAGAAAAGGACTTACGTGTGCAAAAAGGTTTGTGGCAGCCCTTTTTGTAGTGACAAGGAACT
Organism: Sarcophilus harrisii; assembly: GCF_902635505.1. Taxonomy (NCBI): domain Eukaryota; kingdom Metazoa; phylum Chordata; class Mammalia; order Dasyuromorphia; family Dasyuridae; genus Sarcophilus; species Sarcophilus harrisii. The sequence continues at coordinate 264,476,676 of NC_045426.1, forward strand.
GGAAACTGAGTGGAAGTCTTTCTGCTGAGGAATAATTGAATAAATTGTGGTATATGAATGTAATGGAATATTATTGTTCTATAAGAAATGATCAGCAGGATGATTTCAGAAAGGCTTGAAGAAACTTAACATGAACTGATACTGAGTGAAGTGAGTAGAATCAAGAGAACATTGTAACTGTGTGCAACAAGATTATGTAATGATCAACTGTGATGAACATGGCCCTTTTTAACAATGAGGTGATACAGGTCAACTTCAATAAATTTGTGATGGAGAGAGCCATCTGCATCCAAAGAGGTCTATGGGGACTGAATGTGGATCACAGAATAGTATTTTCACCTTTTTGTTGTTTTTTGCTTGTTTTTTTTCTCTCTTTTTTTTCCTTTTTGATCTGATTTTTCTTGTGCAACAGGATAAATGTGGAAATATGTTTAGAAGAATTGCACATGTTTAATCCATATTGGCTTATTAGGGAGAAGGGAGGGATAAAAAATTGGAACATAAGGCTTTACAAGGGTGAATGTTGAAAACTATCTTTGCATGTACTTTGAAAATAAAAAGCTATTATTGTAGAGAGCAGAACTCTGGAGAAATATACTTGAAACAAGGTGTTAACTCTGTGGAAGTGATGAGATACTGGTTCTCTAATTCACATATATACTTAGTACTTAGTATGGTGATGTAACGGTTCTCTCTAGTTCACACATATTCAGTATGCTGTAATGCTGTAATTACAATAAGGTATATAACAGCTAAGAAGGACTGGAAGATAGACATTCTATCTTTGACCAGCCTCATGGTGGCTCTCATGCCTCCTGCTCTAAGATCAAGACTGGGCCAGAATAAAGAATCTAAACTTTATTCTTGACCATTCTTGTGGTGTCTATCCTGCTGAAACCAAGACCCATCCGAAGGATCTCCAGAAAACTAGCCCAAATATTACATATTATTAAAACATTAAAAAATATATAATTGGCTTCCTTTGTAAATCTCTTTAATTTGTCTTAAATATTTAAAAATATCATCCTGAAACGAGATCTACAGTCTTTAGCAGATTGCCAAAAAAGATCTATGATAATTAAAAACTTTAAGAATTCCTGGTCATTTAATGTATAACTTATATCAGATCACTTGCTGTCTTGGGGAAGGGTGAGGGAAGGCAGGGAGAGAGAAAAATTTGGAATTCAAAATCTTATAAAATGAATGTTGAAGAATATCTTTCCATGTAATTGGAAAAAATAAAGTACTATTAAGTGAAAAAAAAGTGTATGAAAACCACAAATCTCTAATATGTATGGCTTAGGTTTTTTTAAAGTGCAAAATAAGTTTAGCACAGTAAAAAAAGAAAATAACCCCTGGTCTAGAGGTTCTTTCATCAACCAATAGAATTCTAGAGCTGGAAAAGAAGTTACCTAATTCCATACTTTAATTTTCATAAGTGAAGAAACTACAGCATGGAGGGATTGTTGTTATCTGAAAGAAATAGTTATTCCATGGCAGAATTATAATATTATAGTTTGGAGTTGTGAGAAATGATTCCTCCTACTCTATTCCAATTATTATTAATCAATTTGGTATTTTACATAAATCATATAGGGATAATTAGATAAGGCAGGTTCTTATAATAGGCCTTTGTAATGTAATGTTTAATTCTTATTTATCAGTTATGAAGTTCATTTGTACAATGATGACAAAGAAATTTCCAACTTTTTAAAAAATCAAATTCCATGTCCAAACTTAGCATGGATGGTATGCATTGATTCTCTATAAAGTATCCTTAATTAGTTTTCTACCTTGAGACTATTATTATTATGATTATTTGGTGAGACCCAGGATCACATAGCTAGTAAGTCACCATTTAGCTGCTCCTGGACTATTCTTTCTTGTCCAACATGAGCAAGTGACTATTGTATCATCTTATAACTACTTAGTTAGTGGAGATGCCTTTATTCTCTAGAAAGTATTCTTACTTATTTTTCTACCTTCAAACTATCATCATCATCATCATCATTTTGTTATTATTATTATTATTGGGTGTTTATTTTTGGTGAGGCAATTGGAATTGAGACTTGCCCAGGATCACATAGCTAGTAAGTGACCATTTAACTGCCCCTGGACTATTCTCTCTTGTCCAACATGAGCAAGTGACCATTGTATCATCTTATAACCACTTAGTTAGTAGAGATGCCCCATGCTTTGCCCAATCTGAGATCCTCCTGCTGACATATTTTTAGCTGATGTATCCTTTTTTGGCTCTCAAAGCAGGCTCTATCAACCAATGGGATTGTATATTATTGTGTAGTCCCTCTAGAATGTTAAGTATCTAATCTGGTATTAAACCTTATAAAAATTAAACCATGGAAGAAAGGGACATCTCAGATTATGGGGAAGGTCCACTTTATAGGAGGGGACTATGGACCCTTTAATCAAGTGCCATAGACTCAGAGCTCTACCTCAATTTTTTTCTTGCAGAGTAGTCAATTGTAATCTCCAAGAATCAGGTCAAGCATAAAGGGAAAATAGCAGAATAAACATCTTCTGTAAGCCTGGTTGTGATTTGTTTATATTTGTCATGGAATTTTTGTTTATATGCAGAGTATCTGTCTTCTTGTGAAGGAGCTATGGAGCAAATTATATCTCTCTATCTGAAAAACACTATCTTTAAGGAGGGGTGTGTGTGTGTGTGTTTCGGGGGGGGGGGAAGGGGGACATTTGGCAAATAAATGACTCTAGTTGTCTAACTCTAAGGCCAAGGACAAGTTCTTTGGTTTTGGTGGCATTCAAAACGATTGGTCAGCTTTGACTTCTTCCTTTCAGCTGCTCCTTTTCTTTTCTTTTAATTTAGTATTTTATTTCTCTGGTTACATGTAAAAACAATTTTAATATTCATTTTTGTTTTTGTTTTTATTTTTTAAATAAAAACTTGGTGTTCTAAACTTTTCCCCTCTTTCCCTTGCCTCCCCTTTCCCCAAGACAGCAAACAATCTGGTATGAATTAAATGTGTAATTCTTTTAAACATATTTCTATATCTGTCATTAATATTTGTTTTTAAAACTTTGGATTCTAGATTCTTTCTTGTCCTTCCTCCTCCATGCCACTCCCCTCATTGAGAATACAACTGATTCAATATAGTTTATGAATAGTCATGCAAAACATTTCCATAATAGTCATATTGTGAATAAAAACACAGACAAAAAAAATACTCTCAAGAAAAATAAAGATTTTTTTTTAAAAGTATTTTACCTGCTCACTTTCTCCTTGCGGTTAGCTGGCTTTGGTGATATTATTGGAGTGGGCTAAGGAGATGAGGGTAAGAAGGGCAAGGCTTGAACTGAGCTTGCTTATATTTTCAGGAAATAACTTTTTAAAATGTCATCTAAAAATGTTTTCAGGAAGAATATGTAATTTGTAATACAGATATTATCCCAGCAGAACCCCATTGTTTTCATTTGAGAACCACCTTGGAAACATTTCTGAGTCTTGGAAAGCAAAAGCAACCTTAAAATTTGATAAGAAGAACACAGTTCAACCTCCAAATCTACAATCCTGTGTATTTCAGGCAAGATTTAAGCCTGGGTTTTCCTGGTAACAAAACCTTCATTGTTTAAGTCATGTCAAATTCAAATAAAAGGAAATTGTATGTAAGGCTCCCTGAGAATACATTATTGGCTTAGAAAACCACACATGAATATAATGTTCTTTGAACATTATGTCCTTTTGTATTTTTATTTATTTTGTTAAGTATTGTACAATTACATTTTAATCTAGTTCAATATGCATTGGGGAATGATACAGGTTCCAGTACAGCCAGTGTTTGACACCTCTACATTATATCATGGTTGCCTCTCAAGATCCAGGCTTAATGAAGGAATTCTTGAACAACAAAGCTGATTTGACTTTCTAGGTATTTCCCAGCAGTCCCATTGATGGCCCTCTTCTTGCCTATTTTCCCTTGGTGATCTCATCCATTCCCACAGCTTCAATTAGTGCTTCTCTACAGAAGGCTTCCATATCTGTCCCTCTACCACAACTGCTCCTTAGAGTGTTGGTCTTGTTTTCTCTACTGTCTACTACATTATTTCCACCTGGAAATCTTCCCAGCACTATAAATTCTGCAGATTCAAGCCAAATTATTCACCTTTCCCTCCCAAACTTTCTCTTCCTTCTAACTTTTCTATTCCTATTCAAATCATCATCTTTCCAGTCATACTGGTTAAAAAACCTTGAGTCATTTCTGACTTTTTTCTTTCCCTCTCTCCCTGTAATTGATCAATGGCCTAGGTGTATTGATTCCACTTTAACAATATCTCTTGCTTCTTCTCTCTCTCTAAAAAAAAATTCTTAACTTAACAAGCCCTAAGTAAAATGTACATTTCCATATAGGAAGAAATAATAATAATTATTACATATGTATACGGGCAGCTAAATAACACAGTGAGTGGATGGGCCTGGAGTCAAGAAGACTCATCTTCCTGAGTTCAAACCTGGCCTCAAATACTTAATACCTGTGTGATTCTGGGCAGGTTATTTCACCCTTTTTACTTCAGTTTCTTCATGTGTAAAATAAGTTGAAGAGGGAATGGCAAATCACTCTAGTATCCTTACTAAGAAAAACCCCATTGAGATCAAGAAGAATTGGACATGACTGAAATGACTGAATAACAACATTATATGTGCATGTATATGTGTTTACTTAATGAATGTTACCTCATTTGATTCTCACAACAACTCTATGAAGTAGTGTTCTTATTATCTCCATTTTACAGATGAAGAAATTGAGGGCAAGAGAGTACAAGGGACTTGACCTTTTTACAGCTGTTAAGTACCTGAGTCAGATTATGAATTCTCAGATCTTCCTCATTCTAATTCATTGCTCTTTTTATTAGATCACCTAGCTATCTGTAAGTAGAATAGGAAAAAATGATGATTGTGTATGAAATGCAAATCTGTTGCACAGCTTAAATTTTTTTTAAAGTACAGAATGTACTGTCTTTTCTCCTCTCTGTAATCAGTCACATTCAGGTCCTCATCTCTTCTCACTTAGATAACTGTAAAAGTTTTTCAACTAGTCTTCCTGCCTCCAGTTTGTTGTTGGTGTTTAGTCCTATCTGGCTCTTTGTGACCCCATTTGAGGTTTTCTTAGCAAAGACATTGGAGCCACTTGCAATTTCCTTCTCCAGCTCATTTTATAGAAGAGGGAACTGAAGCAATTGGGGTTAACTGATTTGCCCACAGTCACACAGCTAATGAGTGTCTGAGGCTACATTTGAACTGGGGAAGAGGCATGCACCAAACATCTTGTACTTATGAGTTTCTTATGAGTCCCAAGTGCACTTTAGGAAGGAGTTAGCACCCCGATGGTTGGAAGGGGCTTAGCTATATAGGTAGTACTTCAGTCTAACCCTTCTCACCCCAACTGCATGATCATAGTTATAGCAGTATTATTCTCTTTTTTGGAGATTCTTCTTCCATATTCTTTATAATTTTTTTTTGTAATTTTACTTAATTAATTTTCCTACTTAAAAGTAGGAGCTTCTCACTCTCCTCTCCTCCCCCCACACCCTCCTTTAAGGTAGGAAAAGAGAAAAGAGCTTAACCATGTCTCCATTCTTTTGGTTTTTCTATAATGATTTTCTTTTCTTTTTTCTTTTTTTGCTGAGGCAATTAGGGTTAAGTGACTTGCCCAGTGTCACACAGCTAATAAGTATATGAAATCAGATTTGAACTCAGATGTCTATCCATCTTGCCACCCAGCTATCCTCTAATAGAAGTACCATCTCTCTCTCTCTCTCCCTCCCTCCCTCTCTCTTCCCTCCCTTTCTCTCTCTTTCTCCTTCCCTCTCTTTCTCTCTCTCTGTCTCTTATTCCTGATTAGGAGTCAAATTTTCTTAAGAGATCCTACTCTTACTTAGAGTGAACAGCTTGGTATTATATCATGGTTATATACATAAATTGGGAATTGATTGAGAGACAAAGGGAATGAGACAATTTGTACTCCATATGCAAGTTCATTGTTTCTGCTGAACTTCTTATAAGCAAATAATCTCTTCAAAGTCAAACCCTTTCCAAGATGTGAAATATTTCATTTTACACCTCAAAAGGCATCACCTTTTTTCAAAGTTTTGTGTTTTGGCCCCTTATAGATTTCAACTTTCCTCTATCTAGGTGTTGCAATGGATGGAGTGCTAGACTTGGAGTCTAGAAGACTCATCTTCAAATCTGCTCTCAGACACTTACTAGCTGTGTGATCCTAGGCAAATCACTTAAACCTGTTAGCCTGATTTCTTTATCTGTAAAAATGAGCTGGAGAAGGAAATGGCAAATGACTCCAGTATCTTTGCTTAGAAAATTTCAAATAGGGTCTCAAAGAGTTGGACACTACTTGAAAAGACTGAATAATAATAATAACAAAATGAGGTACACTCTTACATCCATTATTATTATCATTGATTTATGGATTAGGAGGCAGAAGTTCAGAAAGATTCAATAACTTGCTCAGAATTACACTGCCAAGATGCCAACCTAGATCTTCAGATTTCAAATCCAGGAATATTTCCATCACACTAAAAAATTAAAGTAAATTTATTTAATATTTATTAAATACTACTATATAAAGGCCAATGTACTAGTCACTAGGGATACAAAGATGAAACATGGCAATAACAGGCCTTGACCTTAAGGAGCTGCTATTGTATTTGTAAGGCTATAGATAGATGGATAGAAATATAGAGAGGAAGATGGATGGATGGATAGATAGATAGATAGATAGATAGATGTAAGGTAGGGGTTAATGAGGGCCAAGAAAAGATCCCATGCAATGTTTTAAGAATAAAGGAAGAGGAGAAAAGATACTTTTATAATGGAAAGGAGGAGGATATTAGAGAAAGCTTATTAGATTTGGTAGTCCCAGAACTGAGACCAAAGAAAGAGAACTATGAAAGGTAGAAATGGGAAAAAGTTTACTCCTTTCATGTAGGAATGTAAGTATGGATGTACAGAGGTACAGAGAAGAGGCATGTTTATTTTTTTATAAATATTTAAATTGGATCTTTGTTTAAAAAAAAAAAAACTTTGTAGCCCCACATAGCACAGTTTTCAAGGATCTAGAAATTTTAATCCATTAAGCTGCTGATAATAGTAGATATGTATTTTGAGAAGTCATGGCTAGACCTTAAATGGCATTTTTTTTTTTCTTGTAAAGCAATTGGGGTTAATTTAACCAGTGTCACATAGCTGGTAAGTATCTGAGGTCAGATTTGACCTCAGGTCCTCCTAACTCCATGCCATGTATTCTAATCATTATACTACCTAGCTGTCCCACCTTATGTAGAATCTTGAAAGGGGCAAAAGTACTATATAGTTTCTTAAAATAAAATATAGTATTATTCACAGTAGACATAGTAATAGCTTTAATTGAAGTGATCTACTTTTGATTTCTCCACAAGAATAATTAAGTTATAAATAAGTAATTCATAAGAGGAAGCGTGGGTTAGTAGAAGGAACTCTACTCTTGGAATGAAGAAAATTTGAATTTGAATACTGTCTGTGATACTTAATAGCTGGGTCACTCTAACCTTCCCTGTCTTAACCTTAGTTTCTCTATTTGTAACATAAGGATAATAATAGCTATAGGCTACCCTAAGGATTTATGAGAGGATCACATCAAATAATGTACATAAAGGAACTTTAAGAGCCTTAAAATGCAATTTATCTGCCAGATATTCAAGTAAAAAATTCTGTGTGCTGAGAGATGGTTGAGTGGTATACTGGATAGTGGCCATGCATTTGGAAGCAGATGTTTGAAACCTAGATTTGAATCCTGTCTATGTCCCTTTCTATTTATCCAAGCTTGGAAAAATCATTTCAAGTTTCTGGGCCTGTTTCCTCATCTGTAAAGTAGGGGAAATGGACTAGATGGCCTCTAAGATTTTTTTCTAGGTCTAAATCTAAGCTTTTATCATATCAGAATGACAAAGGCCAAAAATAAAACATTTTTATTTTAGGAATATATTAAATATGTACATATATAATTATAAAACTATATATATATATATTATTACATATATATGAAAAAATACATATATCCACATATACAGTAAGTCCTTAAGTCTTAGTATGCTTTTAAGTGTACTTTTAAGCTTTAATAGATTTAAAAATTAAGCCCAAAATTTTGGGACATTCTATGTTAATTTATATCTTTCTCTAAATCTAATTATATATGTAAATTTATATCTCTCTGAATTTGCTTTGATTCTTTAAGGATCTGTAATTTCCTATTGGTGGGTTCTGCTTCTTCAGATGCAGAGCAAAATTTCTGTTCACTTTGGTGGGTGGTCTCTGAGAAGTGCTCTGGCCAAAACAACCATTACTGTGTAGTCAATTGGTCTTATCCTGAACTGATCCACAGGCAACAGATATACAGTTTGTCATTGGGTTTACTTTTAAAGCCTTTTGAGAATTCCAGGATGTGTCAGAACCTCATACTTAGCTCTTGGTACTTGGTCTTCATCAACCTAGATGCGACATCAGAGTAAGACTTTTTTTTTGCACTTAAAAATATTTATTAGTTTTTAACATTTATTATGTTTTGATTTTCCTTTTCCCCCTCTTATTGTCTCTTCTACCACCAACAGTAATCTGATCTAAGTTATACATGTATAATAATATTAAGAATATTTCCACATTAATCATATTTTGAAAAAAAAAGCATCAGAACAAACAAGAAAACCATGAGAAAGGAAAAACAAAAACAAAAAAGTGAAAATGGTATGCTTCTATTTGCATTTTGACTCTGCAGTTCTCTCTCTGGTTATGGATAACATTTTCTATCATGAGTCTTGGAATTGTTCTAAATCATTGCTGAGAAGAGCAAAGTGTTCAAAGATAATCATTGAACGATGTTGTTGCCATGTCCAGTGTTTCTCCTGGTTCTTCTCAGTTCACTCTGCATCAGTTCCTGTATGTCTTTTCAGGTTTTTCTGAAATCTGCTTGCTCATTATTTCTTATACAACAATACAGAGAAAGGCTTTAATGGATTATATATACACATACATCATTATGCAACATGCAATATGTGTCTACATGAGCACATATGCAATATTTACATGTGCACATATATACATGATACTCCATTTCCTGTTTTTGTTGCTTTGCATGGGCTATTCATTCCTTGAATGCTTTCCATTCTTACTTCCACCTCTTACAATCCTTGACTTTCTCCAAGATTCATCTCAAATGCCATTTTCTGCAGAAACGCTTTCCTAGGACTTCTCTTTATTAGTGTCTTTTCATTAAAGATTATCTTTCATTTATTCTGTGTGAAAGGTTATATACATACATGCCTGAATGACATGGATAAATATGATCTGGGATCTTATTGTATCCAGATTAGTTCTCTGGAGGATCTTGTTACCAACCTGAATCCTTGGTCTTAGAAGAGGATTGAAGAGGCAGGACTCACATGGTTGGCCAAACATAGAGTCCGTTTATTCCAAATTCTCTCAGCCTTATATACCCTAATACCCTTATATAACTATAGCAACACTGCATGGCACTAACTACATCCTGTGCATGGGGGACCACATAAACAACTTACTATTGTGTGTAGATATCTCTTTGCCACTTGGTATCACTCTGCTTTAATCACAACACTGGAAGGCCGAGAGCCTTTGGGGGAGATGGGGAACCGAACCAGATATTGTCAGCAAGTTCCCTCTGGGCTGAAGAGTCTTATACCTCCCCCAGAGTTTCCCACTATCTGTGGCCCTCTATCTCCCCCCCCTTTTTTTTTTAATTGAAGCAGTTATATATCAGTGGTTAAATCCATCAGCATGGGAGTAATCACACAGTCAAGTAGTAATATAACAAACAGTATGAATAAACAAGATACTATACAAGATTTCCCGAGTCCCAAAAAGATGGTATAGAAAAACTTATTAATTCACAATTACACATATACCTCCTTCAGCAGCCAAGATATAGTTCAAAGCCAATCTATTGTCCATCACTTCATGTGTCAGGGAATTCAATAATTCCTGCAGATTTTGAAGTCCTCCATCAGTCTCATTAACAATTATTTTTATGATCATGGTAATGTTCATAAGTCAATTGCCATACACATACACAATTGCCAAGCTCTTTCAGTGGTGGATGTAGTCAGCAATGGAACCACCAGATGTTTCCCAGGTCTTCTCCTTTGTTTCAAGGATCTTTTCTTTTTCATTCTCTCTCTGATAGACAAGGTGGATACAGCTCGTTGGCACCCATCTGATTCCTTCTCCATCTGTGGAGATACAAGCAAACCCTTTCCCCTAAGCAGTTAACTTATCAGGTCCCTTCCATTCACCGCTTTCTGGATCTCTTCACATCACCTGGCAATTATCTAAAGATAGTGGAGCTGCTCGCACTGGACACTGTTGGAATCCTTACAAAGTGTTAATTCATTAGAGTTGATAGAGACAATAATTATCTAATTTAGCATGGTTCAGTATGAATGATCTGATCCTACAAGGAGATAATATGGGCCAGAAATTGAAACAAGGTACTAAGTGGAATTGAGGAGACAATGTTTAAATCTAGTTTAGCATTGATTTAATCCTACAACAAATAATGGTTTCCCAATGATATAATGATTGGTGTGTACTCAGTGAACAGCATATAATCAAGAAACTCTTAGGGCCAAGGAGCACTCTGGGAGGAAGCCCACAAGCCCACTCTTGGAGGAGGAGTCAGATTCATTCCATCTTCCACTTTTGTGCTGGTTGGAGGCTGAAGAAAGCAGAGGCAGAAGCAAAGGACAAAGCTGCAAGAGCTCTTGGAACCAAGCAGAGAGATAGGTCTCTAAGAATGCTAATAGAGCCCAAGGAAAGAGATGAGAAATAAATGCTTGGATTTTATTAGCTGGCTGTATTTGAAGTGATTATTAATCTGAACCGAAACTAAGGCTGCCTCCAGAAAACCTTCCCAAGAAACCTGCTCCCAGAGAGAACCATTATATTTTAAAGAAGAGAACACCACAGGACACTGCCCTTCCAGTGCAGATTTCATAATCTGTCTGCTGAAGGCAGTGCATCTTTGTCAAAAATAAAAAAATTAATAGTATAAAAAGTTAAGTTTAGAAGTTCTCCAGGATTACCTGTGGCTTTTCCTTTTTTTTTTTTTTGTTTTTGGTGGAGCATCTTGATATCTCTGTTTCTTTTCTCTACTATTTCCTGTCCTTGATGATTAAAGGGTATGCCAGTGGTGTGTAAAATCTTATACTGCACAAAAATGTGCAAAACATTTAGAAATATATGCAGGTCCATTATCTGTTTTTATTGCTTGTGGCACACCCATAATTTCAAATGCTTGTATGAGGAATTCAGTGACTACTCAGCCTGTCTCTTTTGCTGTTGGTATTACAAAAGTGAATCCTGAAAAGTGTCTACCACAATGAGAATAAACGACAGGCGACTAAAAGATTTATAATGGGTCACATCCATTTGCCAAATTTCATTGTGTCTCAAACCACGAGGGTTCTTCTCTGGAGGCAATGTAGGAGCATACAGGCTTTTACTATGCTCCTAGCTTTCCCTCTTGTTATTCCAAATTGTAAACGTAAAGCTTGAGCAGTCTGATGATATTTAAAATGAGATTCTTGGCCTGCCTGAAATAAAGGAGTGTTGACTAATATGGTTAGAAAGCTATCTGCCTTTGAGTTTCCATAAAAAATAGGACCTGACAGTCCTGTATGAGAGAAGACATGAAAAAATATAATACTTAACCTGGACATTTTCTCACTTGCTCTTGAAGTTCCTTAAAGAGCTGATATATGTTAGATGCTACAAATTTTATTTGGGCTGTGGAAATTCTTTGTACCACACCTACTGAATAGGCTGAATCAAATATTATGTTTACATCTCCTGGATAATAAGTAAGAGCTAGAATGAACGCGTACAACTCATTCTGCTGAGTGGACTCAAAGGAATTTCTGACTACTCTTTTTATAGTTAAGTCATGAGAGTATACAGCATAAATGTTATGTTTGGATGCATCTGTAAAGATTGTTGGTCTTTTAAGAGGAACCTTAGAAACCTTTTCTTCAAAAATCCATGGCCAATTATGTAATAGATGGGTTATCTTTAAGGAGACCCATGTGTAAAATTTGGATTTATGGCCAATAAAATTTGCCACTCTGGGATGGTTTCACATTATATATGCATTGATATAAAAGGTGTATATCTTGTCAGGTCTTATTCCAGATAATTGTATTACCCCTTTAATGACTTTTAAAAAGATTCTAGACACAAGCACTGAGGAAGGAATAAGACTTTGGTCTGATTGTGTTTGTCCATTCAATCACACTGTGTCCTTCATGAAGGACTGATGTCGATGCCTCTTTTATAGCAAAAACTGATATTTTTAAGGGTTTTTGAGTGACTCTTTTAACCACATTGGATGAACTCAGTTCAACCCTTCTTAGAGTCTCTTGAGCTTCTTTCGTAAGCTGGTAGGGTGAGTCTAAAGAAGTATCTTCCTTTAAAATGCCATACCATGGCTGTAATTGATAGGGAGTTAAGCCTAACACTGAATATGTCCATTGGCTATCTCCTATCAATTTCTGAAAGTCATTTAAGGTGTTCAACTTCTCTGTTCTTAAAGAAAGTTTTTGTACTGTAAGCACCTTAGGATATACTTCATATCCTAAATATTGAAAAGGAGCATGTCTGAATTTTTTTTCTAGAGCTATATGCAATTTATAGTTCCTTAGTGTTTCTATGCTCTTTTGTAGACATGCTTCTAACATTAGCTCCTCAGATGCACACCCCAATATATCATCCTTGTAATAACATTACTTTTGGAAAGGCTTTTCTTACTGGAGTAAGAGCAGCAGCAACATACATTTGACACATAGTAGGGCTATTTATCATTCTCTGTGGCAAAACTGTCTATTCATATTTTTTATAAGGCTCAGCTGGGTACTGAAAAGGCAAATCTTTTCATATCCTCCTTATCCAGAGGGATAGAATAGAAACAATTTTTAATGCCTATAACCCAAAGAAGCCATTCTTTAGGTTTAGTAGGAGATGGAAGCCCAAGCTAAAGAGTTTCCATAGTTTCCATCTCTTCATTAACTTTTCTCAAATCAGTCAACATCCTCCATTTTCCAGATTTCCTTTTTTTACAATAAATACAGGGGAATTCCGAGGACTTAGAGAAGGTTGTAAGCGTTCTTGGTCAAGTTGCTCCTGTACTAACATATCTAATAAGGTCTGAATTTTTTCACTGGTTAAGGGCCACTGTTCCCCCCATACTGGTATATCAGTATTCCATTGAATGGGAACAGATGAGAATGCTGGCAGGCCTTCTACAGCAACCCTGATTCAAAAGCCAAAGTAATATAGTAATATAGTAATCCTTATTGCACTAACATGTCTCTTCTCCTTTCCCTTGCCTTGGGACATAGGAAGATAAAATTGTGCTGGAGGGCTGATGGTGTCACTGCCCCTCCCACTCCTTCTTCTCCTGCCCATGGAGGCAGAGTTGAGGGAGGAGGATCAGGAAGCAGAGGATAGTCCAAGGGCACACATGGGCAGGTTTAGACAGAAGTGAAGGAGGGCTAGGATATGGAGAAGTGCCATGTCTCTCAAACTTTCCAGGGCAGTCCTTATCTCCCTTATTGCCCAACTCTCCATGTCCCTCTAACTTTCCAGCCCAGTATACAATATAAATGCACAAAATACTAAAAAAGACTTTCTTAGCTCTGTCCCACCTGTTGTACCTTCCACAGCTACAGGCACCAACCCTCTGCTTGTTTTTCTTCTCTTACTAACTTGTTTGACACCCTTTTCTTTTTCTTGTATGTGGGATTTCTTAAAATCAATTTTATCCCATTGTATTCAGCTAGTTGTTGTCCCACTACCTTCCACATCTCTGGCTCCAACTTCTTCTCTACAACATCTGAGAACTCATTGATCTACTTCTGAGTTACCAACAAACCTTGTTTCTCTATTAACCTAACTAAGTCTTCTTCACACTTCCCTGGGTAAGGAGGTTCTTTTGTTAGCACTTGCCCCATTTTGTCTGAAAAACAAAAGTGACTAGATTAGTCCTTACCTATTCCTCCCACTTGCCTATTTTTATACTTACATTATTCCTAAGGATTCCTCTGCTAAATTCGCCAATTGTGTCGGTCAAGATGCTATGTACCTTATTTTCTAGGGCCACATGTTTAGGGCCACATTTAAACACCAAATGTTGTGTCCAGGCTAGCACTTTGAAGAACCTCAGTACTAGCCCAAGTCCTTGATCTTAGAAGAGGAGTTAAAAGGTGGGACTCATGTAGATGGTCAAAAATAGAGTCCATTTATTCCAAATTCTCTCAGCCTTATATATCCTAATACCCTTACATAATCAAAGCAACACTGCAGCATGCAGGACCACATAAACAACTTGCTATTGTATGTAGATATCTCTTTGCTATTTGGGATCACTCTATTTTAGTCACAACACAGGTTGTCACCACCCCTTGACTTCTCAAAAAGGCTAAGAGCCCTTAAGGGAGATAGGGAGCCACTCGAGACATTGTGGGCAGTTTCCCTCTGGGCTGAAGGGTCTTATAGCTCATCCAGAGTTCCCCCACTATCTGTGGTTGTTTACAGGATCTAGCCTACATTTGCAAAGAATAAGATGTGCTGTGCAGTAATCTCCAGCAGCCTAGCTGTAAGGGAGGAACAGGTAGGATAATCTTTCCTTCTGTCTCCTAGAGTGATATTCAGTCAGAATTATTATCTGCTTGCTACTTCTCCATGCTTAGAATCTGCATGGCTCTAAAGGGTTCAGAACAAAGCTGTTTCCCTGAACATGTACACAGAGAGGATATATACCCTTTCCACCTCTCATTCCAACTCCCTTCCTTGTGATATACTTGCCAGCTTAGTTCCTTTCCACCAAATGCTTGTTACACAAAAGATCATTATGAATAGTTGATGTACCTTTTTACAAAAGAAAGCAGCAAGCAGAAATCAGAGAAGTTATTTATACATTTGAGTAAACTAAAAAATATACAAGAGTAAATGAGCTCTTAAGCTCAAAGCAAAATAAGATCTCAGCTCAAATCAGAAGAAAACAATGATTTTGCGAAGGGGAGATACTCTCAGTAATCTCTTGGGCTGCAGGCATTGGAAGTTAAGGGACATAATTGGAGACTGGTTCCCACTGTGTGTGGGGCTCCATCTCTCTATTCAAAAATCTGTGTCTTGATTCTTTTTAATCTGCTCCTTTACTCTTTTTTCATGGAGTATTTCTCTGGCAAACTGAAATAATCTTTCCTCCCACTCTCCTACTCAATATCAGGGTTCAGAATTCATTTAAAAATCAGGATTCATAGGACCTCACATCTTTTTTAAAAAAATAAATAATGTTTTTATTTTGTTTTTCTAATTTTATGTAAAAAAGTTTTAGACATTTGTTTTTATAATTTTTGAGTTCCAAATTCCCTTCCTCTCTTCCTTCTTTTCCTCCTCTTTGAGAAGGCAAACTCTTTGAAATAGATTATACAAGTGTAAAAATACAAAGCATAAATTTCCATATTAGTCATTTTATGGCATTAAAGCTTTTGGATGCTAATCACTAAATGAGTAAAGTTGTTACATATAAGTATCATGTAAATGCTCATTTATGTATAGGCTATCTCCTACATTAAAATTTAAGCACCTTGATGTCAAAGATTATTTTCATTTTTTATTTTGAATTCCCAAGGTTAAGTATTTAATAAACAAATGTTGATTGATTGAAGTAACCTGACCAAGGTCATATAGCTAGTTAATGACAAATTCAAGGCGAGAGTCAGTTTTTTCCACGCATCCTCTCCCTTCCTCAACCCGAATTTCAGTGCCTATTCTAGGGCAATTCTATTTTTTTTTAACTGTTAAAATTTGTTTTCCTCATGTAGTGTTAATATTCACACCATTTGATTCATAAGACTATTATGAGTAAAGCTCTTTGTAATTCTTAAAATGAACATACACACATATTGAGAAGGAAAGTGGCTTAGCAGTATCTGATCTCAGATTTTTTTTTTAACATTCATTTTTTAATATTTTGAGTTCCAAATGATTTCCCTTCTGACAGCTTCCCCCAATTATGAAGGCAAGCAATATGACAAGGGTAATTTTACATTAAAAAGAGTCTTCCAATTTCAGACAATTACTAGATATGTGACCCTGGGCAAACTACTTAATCTTGTTTGGCTTAGTTTCCTCATAAGCAAAATGAATTGGAGAAGGAAATGGCAAATCCTTTTAAATTTGAGAAACTAGAGAGTTGAGTGACTTGCTCAAGTTCACACAACTTTTAAGTGCCTGATTTGAATGCAGATCTTCTTTACTCCAACTCCAGCATTCTAACTCCTGTACGATCTGACTGCTTCCAAAAGAATTTGGCGGTTATGATCCTAATCATAATTGCTTCTTCAAATATTTATTAAGAGGGCAACTAGTTGGTATAATGGATAGAGCACCAGCTCTGAAGTAGGGAGGACCTAAGTTCAAATCTGATCTCAGACACTTAACACTTCTTAGCTGTGTGACCCTGGGCAAGTCACTTAATCCCAATTGTTTTGGCAGAAAAAAAAATTTATTAAGAATTACTTTTAATTGTGGATGCCCATCAATTGGGGATTGACTGAATAAATTATGGTATGTATGAAGATAATAGAATATTATTATTCTATAAGAAATGAAGAGCAGGCTGATTTCAAAAAAGTCTGGAAAGACTAGCATGAACTGATGCTGAGTGACGTGAGTAGAACCAGGAGAACATTGTTCACTGCAATAACAAGATTATGTGATGACTAACTGTGATGGACTTTGGCTCTTATCAAAAATCAGATGATTCAAGGCAATTTCAATAGACTTGATGGAAAGAGCCATTTGCATCCAGAGAAAGAACTATGAAGACTGAATGTGGATCAAAGCATAGTCTTTTCATCTTTTTTTTTTTTTTTTCTTTCTCATTTTTCCCTACTTTGATCTGGTTTTTCTTGTGCAACATGACAAATTTGGAAGTATGTTTAGAAGAAAAAAAAAAATGCTGCTGGCTTTGGGGCAATGGATCCAGCTTCATATCCAGGCTTTATCATTACTTATATACATGGCCTTGGACCAACAAATAATGAGAATAATTTCTCATTTGTTGGATGAGGGTTTTGATTAGATGACCTCTATAGGAACCACTACATAAAATTCCCAATCCCTCTATTTTTCCCACCTGCATTTTTTATTTCCTTCACAGGCTAATTGTACACTATTTCAAAGTCTGATTTTTTTTTGTACAGCAAAATAACTGTATGGACATGTATACATAGATTGTATTTAACATATACTTTAACATATTTAGCATATATTGGCCAATCTGCCATCTAGGGGAGGGGGAGAGGGGAAGGAGGTTTTGCAATTGTCAATGCTGAAAAATTACCCATGCATATATCTTGTAAATAAAAAGCTATAATAAAAAAAATTAGATGACCTCTAAACTCCTTTCTATGTTAAATAATTTATTGATCACTTATAGGGATTGTATCAACTGTGGGGATACAAAGAAAGACATAAATAGCTTCTGAGATGAGGGAACTCACATCCTATTGGGGAGACATCAGGGAAATATTTATTTTATATTTAGGGTCCCATGGCCTATACAAGGATCTCGCTTAGTCATCAAAAGGAGCCATCTGAGATGGCAGTTTTCAGAAGATTCTCAAGGACAAGAATTTACTCATCACCCTCTCTTTGAGGGCTTAACATTGTATTTTTAATCAGGGAGGAGGCCTCAATAAATGCTGAATTGAATACCTGCTCACTAGGGGTTAACAAGCTAAGACAGACATCTCTGATATATGTAACCAGTTCAGGGATTTTTTTCGTCCTTGAATAAGAAACATTGAAAGAACATAAATAAGGAAGGACAAAGTCACATTCTTTATAATCCACAGTAAGTGTTAGGGGTTTTTGAGGAAATTTACCCCAAAAGAATTGTGTGTTGGATTGAAATCTAAGTAGTTTCATTGATATTGTATGACGATCTAAGCTTTCAGACATGCTGCCTGTGAAATCACTTACTATGTGCCAGGCAGCTAGATAGACTGCTGGGCCTGGAATCAGAAGACTTATCTTCCTGGGTTCAAATCTGGCCTCAGACTAGCTAGCTATGTGACCCTGGGCAAAACACTTCAACCAGTTTACTTCAGTTTTCTCATCTGTAAAATTAACTGGAGGAGGAAATAAGAAACCACTCCAGGATTTTCCCCAGGATTTTGACTCCAAATGGAGACATGAAGAATTGGACAGTACTGAAAATATGACTAAATAACAAAAACATTTTCCAGGCACTGTACTAAGCATTGGGGATATCAAAGAAAGGAAAAAAACTAGCCTCCTTTCCTCATGAAGTATATATTCTAAAAGGAGAGACTATAGGAAAATAAGTAGACAGAAAGTTAGTAGGGAGCCTAATTTGAAAGAGGAAGGCATTAGTATCTGGGGATGTGACTAGAAGGGAGTTTGTGACTCTCAGAGGAGAAAGTGAGGCAGGTGACCTTACACAGCTCTCTCTCATTTAAATTCAACTCACTTGCATGTCATAGCATCATCTCCCTGATGTCATGGTCTTAGTTGAGAATGAAGGACCACTACCATCAACAACCCTTGTGATATTATTTTTCTTATTTTGCAGATAAGGAAATTAGGAGCAGTGGATTCCTTTTCACCTGAGGTTTTCAAGCAGAGATTGGGCTATCATTTTTCAGGTATTGTATAGGGACTAGGTGACCATGGACATCCCTTCAACCTTGAAAATTCTGAGGCAGCTAGGCAGTATAATGGAGAGAATGCTGAACCAGGAAGTCCTGAGTTCAAATTTGACTTTGGACATTTGCCAGCTATATGTCCCTGAGGAAACCTTAAACCAGTTTTCCTTCTTATCTGAAAAGAGCCATCTCCAGTCATCCTCATTTATATCTGGACCCAGATAGTTCAGGAGGAGAAAATGAGGCTTGTGACTTTGTACAGCCTTCCATCCCTCAAATCCAATTCATTCACCTGTCATACCATCACCTCCTTAATGCCATAGCAGTCTTTGAGAATGAAGGACAAACAACAAAGGGAAGTTAATAATAACATCTACTTCCTAAGGTGGTTGTGAAGATGAAATGAAATAGAAATATTTGTATTTTCCAAATCTTAAAGTGTTATATAAATGCTAGTTATAAATTTTTTCCCCTGTGGCTTGCCTGTAGATACATAGTAAGTTTCCGAGATGGTCTTTGAAGCCAGATCTCTCACGTCTTCACAGTGAAATTCTTTTCATTACACCTTATGTACGATTAATTTATGAGATTAACTTTTATGACAGAAGACATCTAGACAGCATATGTGTGGACAGGGAGGGATGCTTAAAAGAAGAATCTGTAGTTTTCTGTTGCCGAGGGCCAACATTTGTGTAGATAAAGGTATTTTGATGTCATTTAGGTTTTGTACTTTACAATTTTAATTCCGTCTCCTGTTAAAGGAAATGGAGTAGTGTGGGTGTAAGGGTGGAGTAGGAGGGAAGACCTAGCTAGGGTGAACAACTCAAGACTCCTAGAATGCTGAAGTTGCAAAGGGTCTTAGGGATCTTCTAGTCTCACTTCCTCCTTTAAAAGTTGAGGAAATAGAGAACCAGAGAGTTCCAAAGACTTGGTAATTAATGTTGAACCCAGGTCTAGATTCTTGGCTTCTCAATTCACCTCCTAGTACTCTTTCGGTAATCTTGACCACGATGTGTCTGGGAGGAAGAGAATGGACGAATTTGGCCTAAGCAGGCCACAGGTGTGTATCTAAAAGATGTGTTAGAGGTTCAGTGACAACCAAAACAAAGCCCTAGATTCTATGCCTGATCCCGGTCATCAGTCTCTCTCAATGTCGATAGAAATGGCTTCAGCAGGATTCTTTGGTTAAGAAGCAGAGAAAAAGGGGAATAATTGGATGCGACATTTTCTGAGTGGGTGGGTGATATCGAAATGGCTGCGAAGAAAAGGGGGAACATTGAAAAGGGGGTTGGTCCCTGTGAATGACAGGCCGGAGACTTAAGGAGCAAATATTTTTGGGGGGATGATTGGGGTACGTCGCAGAGGCCGCTAACCTGCAGCCAGGAGGGGAGGGGCGGAGCGGGGGTGGGGGCCGTGGGCGGGGAGGGAGCGAGAGAGGGGGCCTCCCATTGCGGACAGTCTGCTGGAGCCCGCCCTGCTGTCCGCCGTACAACCTCTGCGGCTGTAGGGAGGAGGGGCTGGAAGCCGGCTGCAGTGCGGAGACCCGAAGCTCAGGAGCTGCTGCCGTCGCTGCTGCCGCTGCCGTCGCTGCCTCTGCTGTTGCTTCTCTGGTTGCTGTCGCCGCGGAGCTCGCTCTGTCGCTTCATCTCATCCAGGTATTTCCCCTGGGGCTGCTCCCCTTGTCCCTCTGACAGCCCCTTAACCCGGATTTTTGCCCCTCCGCCCCACGGCTGCCCATCAAAGCTGGGGAATCTGATCCCCCAACCCCCAATTCCCATCTCTTCTGCTTGTCTTCCCACCACCGCCCACTGCACCCCCCTCCCCGCCCCCAATCCCAGCCTCACCACTGCGGATAGGACGTTGGATTCGGACAGAAACCGCAGTCCTTACCCGGCAGCTGTCCTCCCCACCCCCCTTTCCCTCCCCGGCTTGGGGAGCTGCTGCCCCAGACGCCTCCCCACACTGGACAGAGCCTCATACCTCACTCCCTCCGCCACTTCCAGTATGAGGGATGCCTTAAGGGGTGGGGAATTCAGTTTGCGCCAGGCCACAAAAAGAGCCCTTCTTTTGCCCTCTCCCCAAATATAGGAGATTTTAAAATTCTGGAGGTCTGTGGTTGACATATGAAAACATACCTTCCACCCCACTCCCACCTCACACACTCAGGGGACGAGACATTGAAAAGAATATTGCAATCCTTGTGGGACCTAAAGGCCACTGAAGGCTTTCCCCATTTTGTCCCTCGGGGAGGAAGTGAGCTACTATATAGTTCTTAATGAGAGTGTCTTTTGCTCTCTCTCCCTCCCTTCCCTTGTGGATAATGTAAGGAATGTAGGGAACTGGTCTTGGTGTTGAAAAGGATGGAAATGGAAATGATTTTTCCCTGGGAATTCTTGCAGCATTAAGGTTTAATCCCATAGGGAGCCAAATTTCTCTCAGCCTTCATAACATGAATCTGTATTGGTGGGAGACTGGAATTTTCTGAAACCTCAGGCAGAGTTATTAAGCATTAGAATGGGAGCTTGTTAAATAGAATTCTGGAACCTTTGAAAAATAAAATAAAGTCTTAATCTGTCAAGAAAAATTTAAATTTCTTCCTGTCTTTAGGCAGGGGGATGGATACGATGAACTCCGAAGATTCCTTCTTTGTCCTCACTCTTCATGTTGTATATATAATGTACATTATTACACAAAGAAAATTCTTCTGTTTATTCCATAGGTTACTGTTCAGCATTAAAAAATTAAAAAACAAAAATCTTCCCAGACCTTCTCTTTTCTCCTCTTTAGAGTTGTCGCAGCTTGATACAATAAGATGTGGGTTGTGACTATATTTAATCATCTCACACAACAGTCCTTTTAAAAACTCAGGGTTGCATATGTGCAGAGCAAGTATTTGTGTGATTTTAGCTGCGTCTGCCATAGTCCAGTGGAGGCATCACTGCTTTCTTCTACCTAAATCTCAGCATTTTGTTTTTGGTTCAAAAGAATACCCCTTCTATTTATTTGATTTAGGAAAAATGAAAATATAAAAATCTCTTGTCTTTCCATGGGTATCAGAAGTTAAAAAAAAAAAACAAGTTATTCATATTAATCTCCTGGGAATTGCTAAATGCTAAATTATTTGGAAGAAAATGCTGTTTGATTTTGATATTCATTTCAAATAGCCACAACTGTTAAAATTGTTTTAAATTTTTAAAATGTAGTGTGAAGTCCCCAAGTAGAAAATTCAAAAGCATATTTTGTACCATTTCTTTTCCTCTTTTTCCTTTCTTCCTTCCCTCCCTTTCTCTCCTTCCTTATTGGTTCCCTCTCTTCCTTTCTCTCTTTTTTCTTTCCTTTTTTCTCTTCCTTCCCTCTTCCATATGTTGTCCTGCTCTTTTTCTCTTTTCCTCCTTTTTTGTTTCTCCATTATTCCCTCCTTTCTTCCCTCCCTCTCTTCCTCCCTTCTCCTCCCCCTCACTGCCTCCTTTCCTCTTTCTTTCCCTCCCTCCTTCATTTTCTTCTTTCCTACCTCTCTCCCTTCTTTTTTTTCTTTCTTTCATTAAGGTTTGAAGATGGCTTCTTCTTCCTCCTATAACCTAGAAGAAGATGAGAGCCTGAAAGGATGTGAACTCTATGTCCAGAAGCATAATATTCAACAGCTTTTGAAAGAGTGCATTGTAAATCTTTGCATCTCCAAACCTGACCGTCCCATGAAATTTCTTCGGGAGCATTTTGAAAAATTAGAAAAGGTCAGTAGCCTGAAATAACTGTTATTTTCCATTTATAAATGTACTCATATAAAATATTTCTTTCTAGTTTGCAATTCCTTTTTTTCATTTACCTTAAAAAGCTCAAAGTTTTTTTTTTTTTTTTGTCTTGTGAATTTTCAGTGGTTCCATGAGGAATCTGTACAATTAAATGCAGAATTTGACAAGCCATCATGTATTTTAAAACAATGGCCAGAATAGCTATTGAATAGACCATTATTTGGTTAATTAACTTTAGATTTTTTTCCTTAAGCCATTTTCAGAGACCAGTGGTATTTTATCCAAGTATGTTGTATTAGGCCAAAATGACCACATTTCAAACCTTTAGGCATTCATGACTATCCTTTTTCCTGTTCCTCAGTTATAAATATGATTTTAGGTACATAGAACTGAGTCTCCATTAATTCAAGGTTTGCATAAACACATAGAAGAAAGTAATTCATAATTAAACATTTAAAATTGATATTTTAAAAATGAGATCTTTCAGAATACATATTACATACTTATTATTGTATTTATGCCTTATCCTATTATCTATTTTGTTTGCACACAGCAATTGGCTAATAAATGCATAGTGAATTGAATCTCCTGCAATATATACGCAGTGGAAATTAAGAGTGTATATAAATCTCTCAAGGTTTATACTCTACTTGAACCCTCCCAGCAGTTCTCTCTTTCTCAAGGATAATGAGGATCCTGCTCCCTCAATTCATAGGGGATGGGGAGTGATGAAGCAACTACATATCCCTAGACATTCTTTCAGGGAATGAAGAATATGCCTTCAACTTATTTATTCAATCACTTATATACTCTTCACTGAAAAGTATGATGATAGGTAGTGAGGCCTCATCATTCCCTTTTTTGTTCTTTCTTACTTTTGGTACCCCTTCCCTCACGTCTCAGCGTCTACATGTAGCTTTCCAGGTTCCCTACTGCAGTCCCAAATCTTTCCCCAGGCAGTGCCCATGCTCCAAAATTCCTTTTTTCCTTTATGTCCAACCATCAAAATTTATCCTGAGTGTCATGCACTGAGAACCTCAGAAGTCTTTCTAGTCTATCTGATAAATAAATCCAAGTCTAGCTGTCATTGGAGGTCATTTACATTTTGGAAGCATTTGCATTTTTTTGTCTCTAGACACCAAATGAAGAATGAAAAAATTTCAGCCTTTTTGGTGACTTATTGGAGGAGATATTTTTGAATGGGGGTGGGAGGGCTTTCCAATGACCTTGTAAATCACACCAGGTAAGTGACTGCTTATATTTAAAGCAATCTGTGAGTAGCTGCATATATGGGGCTAGTTGTGGCTCAAAGACTCTCTTCTGAAATCCAATCAAGAAGGGAAATAGAAGAACGTGTTTTTCCACTTTAGGTTTTTGTAGAGTATGTTATGTCCTGCAGAACCAGAAAGGAAGAGACAGGTAGGTAATGTTACAGGACTATCATCATTGGCCATTTTCCATCTCAAATCACAATAGGATAGAGACTGAAGTTAATTAAACTGATTTATGCATATACCCCAACATTAGTTAATTAGCTCTGCATAATGTTCTATTCTATATTCACTGCATGGCTTGAACTGGGAGACCATTCTGGTTCTTGCAGAATTCTATTATTTACATACCAAAATCTCCGTACTATAGTCTAAAGTATATATATGAAACATTTGCTGTATTAGAACCAGGAAAAGGTTACCTACTTTCAAGTTCATTTTAGAGAAGGTGTCAGGTTTCATGAGTAAGGCATGTAACCATAGCAGAGTAGAGTAGTCTTATCAGTAATACTCTGACTGCCGTGAAGAAGACTTCTTAAGAAGGACCGTAATGGTAAGAGTTAAGGTTTATAAAACTATTTAGCATATATTATGGTGGGGCAGTAGCAGACAACAGGGCAAATCAGGAATTTTTTGTTTTTTGTTTTTCTGTGGAGACTAGATTACTGCTTGTGAAACCAAGGTAGAAGGTACAATAGGGTATAATCTTCCTTCAGAAGACTCAGTTGGAACATCTCAGTTCTGGGAAATCTATATAAGCTGAAGCTAGATCAAGATAATTAGTTATTAGCTAGTCTTCTTATTAGAAAATATTTAAGACTGTTGTATTACTCATTTGTTGGAAACTAATAACATCACTAGGGACAAAGGCAATTTTTCCTACTGAGATTTGTTTTTCAGAAGATTGTAAATATCATTTCCTTAGTTCTTTGTTTCATTGTGATTTTCCAACCTGATCAGTTGCATGACAGTTGACTTTGTGTCATGAGTATGCCTGATTGCAACCATATCAATAAAGTGTAACTCCATATTTCATAGACAGATTTTTATAAAAATACAATATCATTCAGAGAACCAAGGCCATTTCTAAAGGGTATTGGTTAAGCATGGACCACTATCCCATTTTGATGGCAAGAATTGAATGTGTGGGTTTTCTAATGATTGTTAATGTTGAATATGCTTTTTCAAAAGACAGAAAATGACAAATTATGTTGGATAATTTACTATACCCTACCCTAACTAATCCATAGGAAAATGATTTTGCTTTTTTTTTTTTTTTTTTTTTTAATAAAGAAGAGTTTTTGGTTGTCTGTTTTCCACTCAGGTAAGCATATTCTTGGAGAAGGTCACTTCACTGATGGTAACTAATTTCTAATTAGAACCAATTCATTTACTAAAGGAAAAATTACTATTATAACTGTGTATAAGTTGGTTGATGAATTAACTAATTTTTCTTCATTGCTATTGGTCTCTGATCACATTGATTTGTATATTCTCTCCATTTGGATAGATGACAATTCATCTATGCCTTCTCATTTTGTGTAATTGATACTTATCCATATTTTCCCACAGATTAAAAAAATTCTTTTCATTAACAAGCATTTAGCAAACATTTATTTTCTCTATCTCCTACTCCCCTCCCATTGAGAAAAAATAAACAAAATCTTTCTAACAAATATGCATAGTCAAAAAAAAAAACAGATTCTCTCATCAATCATGCTTTGTTTTGCATCTTGAATCTATCACTGCTCTGTTAGAAGATGGTAGCTAGTATGATTCATCATGTCCTTTAGCATCATGATGGGTTATAGTGATCAGAGTTCCTAAGCCTTTAAAAGTTGATTGTGGCTCCCCTTGAGTTTTCACAGATCTGTCCGGTATTCTCAAAGCCTTCTATTAAGTCTTTTCCCTAAAAATTTATAGATACAGTATAGCCTTCTGACTATATCCCTTGTTTTCACATCTTATTGGTCTACCACTTTTTTTATTTGTAACTCTTTCTATCAACTGTAGCTATATCTCCATAATTACTCATTTCCTTCATGATGGACTCTTATGCTAATATCAGTTTTCCAAAAAGACAAAAATCTTAATTTTATGGAAAATTTGAGATGCTATTTAGCTAGATGGCTGAATTGTTAAGAATACTGACTTTGAAGTCTGGAAGATTTCTGTGGGAGGATTTAAAAAACAATCTATTGGAGACACACAAATCAACTTTAAAGGGGCTAGGAACGATGATCAATTTTTATAACTAATTATGATGACAAAGGACTAAAGATGAAGCATACTACCTATCTACATTGTGACAGTGTGGTAATGAATTCAAGATTCAGTGTAACAAATTTCTTAACTTTTCTCAACCTCAGTTTCCTCATTTGTAAAATGGGGATAATAATAGCACCTAATAATATTTCATAGGAACATGTGTACAATGCTATACAAACCTTCAAGTGCTATATAAATGCTAGTTATTATTGTGTGAAACATGGAGATATTAAATTGAACTTCCTTTAGGATCTCCCCATATTCTTCTTGTGCCATACATTACACAGCTGGTCAGCATTTTACATATAGTAGAGAAATGATCTTTCCAAAGAAATGAATCTTTAGAAAAATTTTCATGAGGATTTATTCAAGTTGGAGAGGAGATTCCTCTTATTTAGTTGGTTGGGTAGGTCATTATTCTTCCTCCCCCTTTTTCAGCTTGCTTCTACACAAGCTACATCATAAAAGGAGTTTTGAAAATGTTCTTGGTGCCATTCAGGAGATATTTAGTTTAAGTCTTGGGCCAAAGGCTATATTTAGATTTCCTTCTTCTTCTGGGACCTATATTGAGTTCTATATTAAGATTTGTTTTAATAGATACATGGTCAGCAAAAGGAATTTTTGGATGAAAAATTGACAAAAGGTTGAAATTTCCTGAAAAGTCAAAAGAGAACATTTATACGTTAATTCTTAATGAAAATTGATGTGGAACCAGAAAAGGAAAGAGAATTGAAAAGCCTCCAAAAAAAGTCATGATTAGACGAAGGTTTATTGACAAAGGAAGGGGTATATATTATCATGATTTCTTGAAGTAGATGCCAATGAGAATTTAAGGCTTTTGTGGTGTAGGTGCATAGATCTATTATCCTGATCTATTATCAGGAAAGCCTCTCATGAAGACTGACTTTCTGACTAGGGAAGTCATTTAAACTTGCAACGTTCTAGGCAACCCTCTAAGACTATAAGAGATAATCTCTTCCATCAAGAAATTATATCCTCAAAAAAAAACTAATTAAAAAAGAAGAAATTATATCCTCTTCCAACCATTTTTAGACATTTTAAAGTTTTGCAAAAGAACTGGTTAGACCTTTAAATGATTAAAGCAATAGGTTTTATTAGGGGTCTATCATAATTTTCATAAGGGAAAACTTAAAGGTTGGAATGTATATATTCAGGAGCAGGAACAGAGGAATAGAAACAACTAGGGAGGATATTAGCAGATCTCCAACACCAGAACCAGAATATGCATATTCAGTCAGGGTTGTTTGAGGAGGAAAAGGACTACATAGTTCTAGCCCAAGCACAATCTGATTGGTTTTTCATGATGTCATAGGCACAGAGATTGGGTGGCCTCCCTGTGTAAATGTGGAAGCTTCCAGCAATTATTAAAAAAGGTTATATATAAGAAGGGTTGGCTAGAACGGAGAGAGAGAACTAGCTTTAATAGGGGACAGCACCAAAAAAATCAGAGAGTTTTTAGAATACAAGGATATGGAGTATCCCTAAGTATTTTATTATAGTTTTCTTTATATTTTAGTTTTTCCCAAGATCTTTATAAAATGATATAAGAAAACACTACAATAGAGGTTTTTAATTTGGAGTCTCTGGATAGATTTCAAAGGGTCCATGAATTTTAATGGGAAAAAAATTAGATCTTTATTTTTAGTAACCTCTAACTGAAATTTAGTATTTCTTTCATTTGTGATTAAATGTCCCCTCTGTCTGTGCCTTTAACATTATTTTAAGAAAGCAATCCAGCATCTTCCGAAGGGGTTCATGACAACAAAAAACATTAGGAGAACTTGATCTATAAGAATCTCAAAAAGTTAAATTTACCACATAAAAAATAATCATTCCCCCCCCCCCCATATTGACCTTTTTCACATTGCAAAACTTTGATAGCCCCTTTTCATTAAAGATGTAGGAATGTAGGAGTAGTCCAGAAGCTTTTTTTAAAAAAATAGTAAACTGATTTTTAGTCTTCATTTTGTAGCTAATGTACTCTCTGTTCCCAGGAGCTTATTAATTATTTGCTTTTGCCCTTGACAACTCTAATTTCCTCTTAGCCTCCCTTTTTTAAGCAAAGCAAATGTATCACGCTTTTAATCCATTGACCATTTCTAAAATGTGAAGGGACTCGAAAAGAAGCTGATGTAATTTTTATCTGAGAAACCACCATTTTTGTGTGCAAGGCAAATTGATGAACTCTTTAATATTTTTTGTATAATGACTAGGTGAAAAGAATCATAGGCTCTATAGAGAAAGATACTGTATAAATTATCTGGAAAAAATACATGAATGTTTTTGCCTGGCAATAGATAAACATTTATTAAACATCTATTATGTGCTTGATACTGTGCTTAGCTTTGGGGATACAAATAGGCAAAAGCTAGTCTCTCCCCTCAAGGAAGTAAATGTGCCATCCCTGATCTAGAGCTGTAATTAGTAATTTTGGCAGCTGGAGGATAGCACAAAATGTGCCTGGGCGCTAGCTGGTAGGTCTCTTCAAAACATCTTTGGGAAAATAATGCAAGGTGATTGTGACAAATTCAATTGAGTAGGAGGAAGGATTAGTTAGCGCTGTGGTTCACTTATGGGTATTTAAGCAAGAACATTTGATCTGGTGGCTTCCGTTTAAACTAATTACTTTTGCTCACTTGGACCTGAAATTACATGATTTGAAAGGGTGGATATATTAAATTTTTACTGCCTTTTAAATGTCAGTGCTTTGGGACCACCCCTCTTCTCACTCTTTTCAAGTTTGCTCCTGTCCTTCCAATTTTCTAATCTTTCCTTCTTTTCCAAATCGTGTGATTTGGTATGGTTAACTTCTATAGTTTTTTTTTTTTTTTTTTTTTTTTTCTTTCTTTTAATTGAGAAAGGGAGAATCAGTTTAACTTGAAGAGGGTCTGCTAGTTTCACCTTATCTTTAAATTGGCATTTAAGCAGGCCTTTGGGGAGTGAAAAACAACTGTGGTAGGACTAATCCACTTTAGAGATTTTAATTTAACTTTACAAAAACCCTTCCGGGATTATTCAGAAACCTGTGACTGTGTCTTCTCAATTTTATGATTATTGCAGCGATGAGTAAGAATGTACCTAACAGGCTTGTTTTCCCCTGCCATTTGTTCCAAACTGAGCTTCATTTTTATGCCAGAAAATTTGTTTTGTACATACATTTCATCCTCTTCTGATTGGTTGCAAACCCTTTAATCCTCAAATCTTGACATATACTGATCTGTATTTGGTGGTGTTAATAGGCTGAAAAAAGAAACCTTTTGGCCCCAGTTTTCAGCCTCCTTTTTAAAATCCTCCCAGCAATGCAGGATGATCAGACATGAATATTTAGTGCTACTGTCTTTCAATTGTCCCAGGAGGCTTAGATTGGATAGATGCCCTTATCTAGAGAATGAACCACAGGTCCCGTAGCCTAGGCAACAGCTGCTCACATTCATCCAATGTGCGTATGGAATGACGTCAAATAGTGGAGAATGCTGCTTTTGCTTATTTGTCTCACTTTGTCCCTGCTGGGAAGATAATGATCTTGTTTTTTTCTGGTTTTGTGTGTTTGTGTGTGTGTGTGTGTGTGTGTGTGTGTGTGTGTGTAGAAAGGAAGAAAAGCTAAACAGGGAAGTGGACATCCTACATTTTCCCATTCTAGCGACTAAATTAAAAAAAAAAAAAGGTGATATACAGTATTAGGAGGTTTGAATTATAAAAAAAGGTATTTCTTTTTTCCTCTCTGGATTTTAAACCAAGTAGAGGCAGGGAAGGGAGGAGAGAAGGGGGAAAGTGAAGAAAGCTTGAATCAGTTTGGTTGAAAGAACATTGGATTAGGAATCAAAAAATCCAAATCCTAGTCCAGACTCGGCTATGTTTAAGCCATTTAATGCATTTCGTAGCTCATTTTCCTCACCTGTGAAAGGAGGGAATTAGACAAAATGATCTCTAAGTTCTATTCTTCACGGGAAAACTAACTTCCTATTCTTTTAATTTAAAGAAAATGGACAGAATGAGCATCTTTTTGTCTAACTGATATCACAGGCAACTTTTCCCTTGTGTCTTTTTCAGTTATGCTTTATGCTTGTTCATGGTATGATTATGGTTAAGAAGACCTATTTGGACTGACCCTCTTCATCTTTTTTCAGGAACTCACATTTTGGTTGTTTAAAATGGTCCTCAGGAGGACCTCCTGAGTGGGAACTTTGTGGGCTCAGATCAAAGTATTTGGAATTCCCCACCTGAAATGGAGGCAGAGGAGCCTATTTTGGGGGTAATATCATGTGTTTGCCATTGTGGTTTGGCAGAAAGATCACTATATTTGGAGACAGAAAACCCAGTGAGGTCAGCTACTTATACTTATGTATACTATACCTTGCCTTGGGCCAAACCCTTCAACCAGAGAGCTAATAAGGATATTAATTTGTTTTTTTCTTCAGTAGTATTTTATTTTTCCAAATAGACATAAAGATAGTTTTCAACATTTAATTTTTGTAAAACTCAGTGTTCTAATTTTTCTCCCTTCCTCCCTTACTTCCCCTCTCTAAAGACAGCAAGCAATCTGATACAGGTTAAATATGTGCTAATGGATATTAATTTGTATTGGAGAGGTACAGAGTCAGCCTCAACATAAAGGTTAAAGAGCTGCCTCTGGCTCATACTTGCAAATAATTTAGCCTTAGTGCCCCAGACAATTATTTTAAGACTATTAGTTGTATAGGGCAGTCTCAGCTTGGAACTCCATTGGTAAAACACATTTCCTCATTCATGGCCTACAAGAATGGAATTACAGGTAAAGTCCACATTTTTTAAAAAAATTGAATTACTTACCTTTAAAGGTTATTGTGAGGATTAAATGCAAGTATATATAAAAGGCCTCATAAAAAGATCAGAGTACTATATAAATGTGAATTCTAATGAGACTACAAAACTGAAGCCTTTTTCTTCTCAATTTTAAAAGAATAAATTTTCATGTGAATATAGCCCAGCTTCTTAAATTGGTTTGTGACTCTATGTGGGGTCTTATAACTGAATGTGGGGATCATGAAATTATGATTTATTATCAGTGTTTGATTTCTATACCTGCTTTATATATTTATAAATCTGGAGTCACATAAAAATTTCTTAGGTGAAAAGGATCGAGTGGGAAAAGTTTAAGAAGTTCTGGTATGTGGATTGTATTTTATATTCTCAGTCTTCTCAACTCTTTGCTAATCTGAATAGATACAAAGAGTTAGAAAGCATCATAGAGATCATTTGGTCTAGTTCTTTCACTTTACAGATGAGGAAAATGAGACCCACAGATGCTTGCCCAAAATCACACAGTCACTCAATGGCAAAGCTAAGAATAGAAAACTTGCTCTTGTCTGCTGATGGGAAAGTCAGATTTCCCTAAATGACCAAATTGCAACAGTTTAAATTGGTTCCTGAGAATTCAAATCAGTCTAAAATTTGAAGTTCTTATTGGGAGAATCTACTGATTGGACATAATTTTCACTTGGTTTTTACTTAGGGTCCTTTAAAACAAAACAAAACATAAAGTCTTTAAACAGGGCGCCTTCCTCACCCAGACTTGACAATGTCTGGTGCCTATTCCAGGGCTAAGATTTCAACAAGATTCATGAATCAGGTTCACATGTCTTAGGACTCTTTATTTATTGTCTGGCTTCAGAGAGAGTGATTTGGCAGCATATTAACTTAAAATGTAAAGGCTGTTTTTGGAACTGAATGATTTGTATTAAATAAAGATTTAAAAAACCCAATAATTCCCCCCCCCAAAAAAAAAAGAAAACTCCAAACTTGTGGGAAGGGTAGATGGTTATAAATTATATGGACTGTTATAACATGTGAACTTTAGATAGCCTTCATCATTTACAAGGTCTGTAGCTTAAAAAAAAGTTAGAGCAGAGTTTATGACAGCTCTAAATGAATTATTGCTAAGATTGGATTTATGTAGGTATAATATAAATGAACAGAATAATTCATAAATAATAATTCAGTAAATAAATAGAAGCCAAACAAGACTAAAATCCTAAATATTAAATACTAATTATACTAAGTACTATTAAAGACATTGTCCCATGATTGGACATGAGAAAATAGGATTTTTTTTTTCCTTTTTAATGAATGGTAAACTGGTGAATCATGTGTTAATCCCCCATATTCCATAATCTGTATCTGTCGGTTTAATGGGATCCAGCTCTGGAGCTGGAAGGAACTTTGGGAGGCATGTAGTTGTTGATGAGTTATTTCTGACTTTGTGACCTCCTCGATAAAAGTTTTGGCAAAGATAGTATAGTAGATTGCCATTTTGACCTTCAATGTACCCCCATTTTACAGATGAAGAACTGAAGAAAATAGGGATTAAATGATTTGCCCAGGACCACACAGTAAGCATATTTAGGCTGGATTTGAATTCAAATCTATTTTATTCTATCTGTAGAACCTCTTTATTTTAAAGACGAGGAAACTAAAGTTGGTGGTAGGGGGAGTAGTTTGCTCTTTTCTTCTCCAATGTAAGTGTCTGGGGCCGGATTTGAACTTAGATCTATTTAAAATAGAACTTTATTTTAAAGATAAGGACTTTGAAGTCTGGGGACATTACAGGTACAAATATCTTGCTATAGGTAATAAGCATCAGAAGAATTTGAACCCAGAATTTGGCTCTAGAACCAGTATTCTTTCCATCATCACCATCATTTTTGATGTTTAGACATATTTTGTTCATGTCCAACTCTCCATGACCCCATTTGGGGCTTCCTTGACAGAGATATTGAAATGATTTGCCATTTCACTCTCTAGTTCATTTTACAGATGAAACTGAGGCAAACAGGTTTATATGACTTGCCTAAGGTCATACAGCTACTGAGGCCACTTAACTGCTCCTTTTTCATCATACCAGGACACTTAAGGGCCAAAAGCCTCAAAGGTCAGAATATGTTGACAAATATTAGACAATTTGTTCTCCAATATATTTTTGAGCTTAATTTACAAACAACATTTTCTTCATCACTTTCTTGAGTTTAGGCAATCAACAAAACAAAATCAATTCCTAATTTGTATTGTTTGCTGATTTCCAAGGTATAAATGCTTGCATTGAAAATTTAATAATTTAGCTCATAGGTTTGAAGAGCTCCATCATACTCTCTGTGAGAGTTTAATTGCTCAGACAGAAGACAGATATTTATTTATTCAGTCTCCCAAGTACTAGTTACTCATAGCTTATGAGATATGACGTTTATTTTTGTTCCTTTGACCATTAGTCTTTGATTATAATCAATCTGGGAACTGAGTTTGTTATTAATCTAAACAATCTGTTTTACTGATTTAATCAAGTACCTGGGGTATTGTTTGGTTTGAACACTTCCTAAGAGAGGCTATAAATCAAAAGACACTAATTGTATAGTAAACATTTCAGGTGATTTCCAAAGGTGACTGCCTTATTTCCTGGATTGGAGATCTGTGTGGATCAGGAATCAGCCTAAATCTGCTGTGTTCTTCTCTCTTACCCTTTTGTGTTCCATTAACTCAGGTGAATGATATTAGCTTAACTGGAAGGCTTACATAGCTTTTTTTTTTTTTTTTTTTTTTTAAATACTTCTTCTAGTTACTGAAATTTGTTACAGCCCATCTGGCAGTGATTCTGTGCCATATGAAACTACATTTTTTCAGATCATTTAATATCTTAATATACTATTATCTAAGATGGTTTATGAAAAGTAAAGAGGTATTCCTTTTATGTTATCTCTTTAGTACTAACACCTTTTCCTTATGCTGTATATGAAAGCTTAGCTGAAGGAAAACAATGTCTAGTCAGATCAGTTTTGTGGAAAGTGGCTCCTTCATAGCCAATGGAAATTTAAAGTGACTAATGAGTAGATGATTAGGGTATTTCATTAACAATAAAATCTAAGTTGGATTTCAAATGAACTCCATATTCATATTGATTTTTATTTTATCTGAGTTGTTTTCTTAGAAGTTTTCCTTACCCAATTTTTTGTTATTGTTTTTGCCTTTAGTATTTTGGATCAGTTGTTAGTCAGTCAACAAGCATTTATTTTTTTTTTTAATTTTTTTTAATTTTTTTTTTTTATTTAATAGCCTTTTATTTACAGGATATATACATGGGTAACTTTACAGCATTAACAATTGCCAAACCTCTTGTTCCAATTTTTCACCTCTTACCCCCCACCCCCTCCCCTAGATGGCAGGATGACCAGTAGATGTTAAATATATTAAAATATAACTTAGATACACAATAAGTATACATGACCAAAACGTCATTTTGCTGTACAAAAAGAATCAGACTCTGAAATATTGTACAATTAGCTTGTGAA
This sequence comes from Sarcophilus harrisii, assembly GCF_902635505.1. Classification (NCBI taxonomy): domain Eukaryota; kingdom Metazoa; phylum Chordata; class Mammalia; order Dasyuromorphia; family Dasyuridae; genus Sarcophilus; species Sarcophilus harrisii. The sequence goes on from NC_045426.1 coordinate 264,511,083, forward strand.
GGAAATCAAAAATGCAGGTGTGCATAAATATAGGGATTGGGAATTCAATGTAATGGTTTTTAGTCATCTCCCAGAGTTCTTTTTCTGGGCATAGCTAGTTCAGTTCATTACTGCTCCATTAGAAATGATTTGGTTGATCTCGTTGCTGAGGATGGCCTGATCCATCAGAACTGGTCATCATCTAGTATTGTTGTTGAAGTATATAATGATCTCCTGGTCCTGCTCATTTCACTCAGCATCAGTTCGTGTAAGTCTCTCCAGGCCTTTCTGAAATCATCCTGTTGGTCATTTCTTACAGAACAGTAATATTCCATAATTTTCATATACCACAATTTATTCAGCCATTCTCCAACTGATGGACATCCATTCAGTTTCCAGTTTTTAGCCACTACAAAAAGGGCTGCCACAAACATTCGTGAACATACAGGTCCCTTTCCCTTCTTTATAATCTCTTTGGGATATAATCCCAGTAGTAACACTGCTGGATCAAAGGGTATGCACAGTTTGATAACTTTTTGAGCATAGTTCCAAACTACTCTCCAAAATGGTTGGATTCGTTCACAACTCCACCAACAATGCATCAATGTCCCAGTTTTCCCGCATCCCCTCCAACAATCATCATTTTTTCCTGTCATCTTAGCCAATCTGACAGGTGTGTAGTGGTATCTTAGAGTTGTCTTAATTTGCATTTCTCTGATTAATAATGACTTGGAGCATCTTTTCATATGACTAGAAATAGTTTCAATTTCTTCATCTGAGAATTGTCTGTTCATATCCTTTGACCATTTTTCAATTGGAGAATGGCTTGATTTTTTATAAATTAGAGTTAATTCTCTATATATTTTGGAAATGAGGTCTTTATCAGAACCTTTGACTGTAAAAATATTTTCCCAATTTATTGTCAACAAGCATTTATTAAGCATTTACTATGTGCCAGGCACTGTATTAAATGCTGGAAATGCAAATGAAAGCCCCTCTTCTCCCAAAAAAATTTCCTTAAGGAGATTTCTTTTTAAAAAAAAATCTTTAAAAAATGTTCTTGGTTATACATGTATATTTATTTTTAAAAAAACCATATTTCCTTATGAATCATGCTGGGAGAGAAAAAAACAATAAGAAGGAAAAAAATAGTGAACACAGCATGTGTTGATTTATATTCAGTCAAGAAGATTTCTTAAAGAGAAATTCTAAAAGTTGAGTAAGAAGAGTAAAAAGAATCTGAAAAAAGATGGGAGTAGGGTAGGGATAAAGAGACCTTCTGGAGAGGATGAAGGGGCTGATGAAGAAATCCCAAGCATAGCTTGGTGAAAAATGAGGAGTAGTTTAGCTAGGGTACTTCCTTAAGTGGAAGTGGAAGTAGTAAGAGAGGTTAAAGGGTGAAGGATACTTTCAAGCTATGAATTCTAGGACTGAAGTGATCTTTCAGAATAAAAAGGTTTCTGGGTCAAGACAGAGAAATCCTGAAGGCAATCTAATGAGAAAAGCATAGTGCCAGTCAATGAATTATTCCATCAATATTTATTAAGTGCATACTAAATATCCAGAATTTTGCTTGGCATATTAATGTTTCAACAACTTGATGAATCTATAAACTCATGGATATGGATGTTATTTCCAAGAGTACTGATTGCAACTCACTTTTACCTTCTCCCATTCAACTTATCCGTGTCTTCCCATAAATTCTCCATAAAGAGACCACTCTGTTCTGATGAGGTGTGGGTCTCTTGATGTTTTGTGAATTCCAGTGGAGGAAATAGGTTATCCATCCATCTACTCTTGTTCAGATGAATCACCTCCTTTTCATAAATTTCTCAGATGATATTTTTTACTTCTTTGGTAAAATTGTTCAGTGGTAATATTCTACAGCCTCATAATTATATGGTTGCTGCTTTCAGGAAGCCAGGAAGCTATCAGGACAAGATAGTTTCTTATAAAAGGAAAACTGGCAACCTAGGCAGTATAATTTGATTCTGAAATTTTATGACTGTCTGCTAAGTGCCTACTGAGTAGTATAGGTAAGAAGTATTTATAGTTGATACAGTGAAAAGAACCCCAAATTCAGAGATCCTTGGCATGAATCCTACCTCTGTTGACTACCATGTGATATTGGACAAGTCACTTAATCTTCAATAGGGTGCTCATCTATAAAATGATGTGGTTGGACCAGTTTATCTCTCAGATCTGAAATTGGCTAATTCAGCAGTGAATAAGATGATCTGGGACTAATGATTAGAGAAAGTAAGTAAGCTTTGAAATATGGGTAAGGTTTGAATAGGTATTTATCAAGAAAAGTCACATCAAACATGGAAAAAAAAAATGAGAAAGAAAACAAAATTCAAGCAACCATTCAGAAAAAATGAAAATAGAATGTTGTGATCCACACTCAGTCCCCACAAGATTACAAAGTCCCCCTTAATCGCCATATCACCTTGCTGATTCACATTGATTTTACAGTGGACTGGCTCTAACTGCAAGATGGAAGGCTCTGCAGATTTAAAGGGACAGAACTGCTGTCTCATTACTGTCTGGTCTGATCTTTCTGCGTTAGTTATTTAGCTTCAAACCTCAACTCAGGTCTATGGGCTGAATCCAAGTTTCTGCTCTGGGGTCAGAGTACATACAGATGCCAGCTTAATTATTTCTGTTTCTGCTTCTTACTCTACACTGATTCAGGCCCATCTGTAACAGATCCATGACCCAGCTGCTGGGTGAGAGTGACTAAGTCCTCTCTGGATCGGTGACCACATCTTGTCCTGGTATATAGCTTTAGGCCTCAGACCAGTTATTCTCTTGGAAGGTTCATCCTCGGGCCTTTTTATGGGCTCTCTCCTTAATGTCCACTGCCCTATAGCTCTCATTCTGTGCTGGCCTGGAAAAATGGCCCACTGTGGGCTTCTTATGTTGCAATGGATCTGGTGCTCTTCCTCGATCTTTTTTAGAATAGTTGTGAGGAACAGCCAGGCTATACTTCTTCCTTTTATCCTATCATCTTTACTGATCTTTCATAATGATTCTATAGCCTATTAAAATCCCCAGCACTTTTCAAATAAACTGTCTAATGGTACCTTTCCCAGCCTGTACTTGTGAAGTTGATTTTTTTGAGCCCTGGTGTAGGACTTTTCATTTATCCCAATTGATTTTCATCTTGTTAGATTTAGCCCAATGGTTTATATCTTACAGCCTTGTCAGGAGCTTTTTGAATTCTATTTCTGACATCCAGTATGTTACTTATGCCTCCTAGTGCTGTTCCATCTGCCAATTTGATGTGTGCCATCTAGGTCTGTATCTGAGTCACTGATAAAAATGTTAATAGCACAGGATCAAGCTTTGGGACGTTCCACAATGCCAAGTTGATATTGAACCATTTAACTGTTCTTTGAGTTTCATCCTTTTACCAGTTTCAAATCCATTTAAATGAATGATCATCCAATCAATATTTTCCAGTCAATATATTTCTATTGCAGTTATATGAGATACTTTACCAAGTGCTTTGTTAAGATTTTGGTAAACTATATCTACACATTACAGTGATATACTAGTTGACTAGTAATCCTGTTTTAAAAAAAAGGGAAAATAAGTTCTGCATCACCTGTTTTTTATGAAGCTATGCTGGTTTTTGTAATCACCATTTCTTTTTTTCTAGACATGTTCATTAACCATTTCTTTAATGAATATGTATTAGATTTTCCCCAGGAATCAAAGTCAAGCTCCCAAAAATTTTACAAATTTTACAAATTTTATTTTCTTCCATTTTTGAAAATTAGAACATTTGCTCTTATTTCCTTTTAATCTCTTGATGTTCATTTGACCCTGACTTAAATAAAAACAAACAAAACAAAGATTATCCAGTGCAAGTAATTATAAATTTTTACCTTACTCTACACACTGATTCCTAATGTTGCTTCTTTTCCTACTTTCCCTCACAGAACTGGAAATAAAATCTGGACATGGAGATTGTTTTTCTTTAAATTTTCCTAAATTTCTCCCAAATATTCCTAATTTTCCTTTCCTGCATTCAACCTCTGGCCTCCTTTATAAGTCTAAACCATCTTCAAAATGTCTTTTGCCATATTAAACTTAATTCTTTCTCTTTTCTGTCAGTCAACAAGCATTAAATATCTGCTAGGTATCAAGCATTGTGGCTAAGTGCTTAATACAAATATAAGCAAAAAGATAATTCCAGTTTTTAGGGAGGTTACAGTCTAATAGGGGAAGACACACATAAAAGAAAACTGAGAGTGGGGTGAGAGGAAGGTGTATTATGTGGGGCTAATGATAGGGAAGTCTGGATTTCATCTTAGGGAGATTGCTAGGTTCCTTAAATGCAGATTCTGGAAGGAGCCATTCAATCAAAGTGGGTGTTGCAAGGATGGAGAGTAATTCTGCCGGGTCAAGTCTAGGTCCGGAATAAGTACCCAGGATGAAGAGATTTCTAGGGAATGATAGAGAAGTCCTGAGGAATATAACCTGAAAAGAAATGAAGATGCTCCAAATCCTTCTCCCACAACTCTCTCCAAACAAAAACCAGAAGTAGAACACAATCATTGAGTTGCTTCTAGCTTTAATATTTTGTTATTGATTTAGGATTCAATCACCTAATTGCACATAGGAATCCATATGTCCTACCAAACCTGTTAAAAAATATACCGTGCATGGAAATATGTTTAGAAGAATTGGACATATTTAACCCATATCAGATTGCTTGCTGTATTGGGAAGGGGGGTGGTGGAGAAGGGAGAGAGAAATTTGGAATACAAAGCTTTGCAAAGGGAAATGTTGAAAAATATCTTTGCATGCATTTGGAACAATAAAATGCTACTTAAAAAATTATATATATATATATAAAATGTGTCAGGTACCAAGGTGACTAAGATTCAGAGACTTATTTATAAAATGCATTTTGTTTATCCTTAATAAATGAAATTAAGCATAATTATCCCTAGCCTGGGAGATCCACACTAAGATATCTCATAATTGCCATGTAGGAGGCAGTGTGGGGCAATGGAAAGAATACTTGATTTGGAGTCAAAGGGTAAGGTTCACATCCCAGCTCTGCCAATTCATATCTTTGGACTGAAAAATATTCATCTCTAAAATAAGGGAGTGGACTAGATTTTCTTTAAGGTCTTGTCTGGCTCAGAATTTATGATCCTATAAACTATAATAGAAAGGCTTGCTTCCTTTAGTGGTTAGGGAGGAAAAATAATTATAGGCTTCAGTTCTTTGTACTTTTAAGACATCATAGTTCTCTATCTCTGTCTCTATTTTGCTCTCCCCTCTTCTTCCTGTCTGTCTCTTTCTTGTCTCTATCTCTGTCTCTCTCCTGTCTCTCTTTCTCTGTCTCTGTCTCTTCGCCTTTCTCCCTTTTTTTCCTCTTTCTTTTCCTTACCCTCTCCACCTCCTCTTCTCTTCTCTTGTTTGCACATAAAATCAGCTTTGGGCCATAGAAATATTTTCCAGTTTGATACCTGAGACTCTTGGAACTAGGAATAAAGGGGCAGCCTTGTATCCTGAAAATGGACTTTGTAACAATTAAATACATGCAGAGGCATGAATATTTTAACAAATATTGTCTTTTTTCTTCCTTCTCTTAAGGTCAGGCCTTAAACTGCCTTTGGAATTTCATCCTGAGACCCTCGTTCATCCCCAGCCCAGAGAATCCTTAAGAAATGGATGGGTTATATGAGGTTAATTAGGGGAGTTAGGTCAGCTCCAGTACAGGATGTATATGGTTTCACAGGTGTGAGATTGTTCTTAAAGGTATAGAATTAGAATTGATTAAGTCTTCTCAGACTTTATCTGAGACTCATTTAGATTGATGGGTAGCTAGGAGAGGACCACAATATATTGTTAGACCTGACTGGCTAAATTGTCAATTTATTAATTGATCAAGCTGGCTTAATTTTTCTTTTGAAAACTCAGACAGTGAAAAAAATGGGGGAGGCAATTAGTATTCCCTATTTACATTTTTATATGCCTTAAAATTATGTCTGGGTTCCAGTATTAAAAAAAAATCTGCAGACAGCTCTGCACCTGGGGTTTGTCTGGAATGTATTGGGATTTTGAGCTTCCCCAGTGGGATGGAATCACACCTCCTAATTTTCTGAAAGCTTGCAAAATTGGAAGTGGAAGAAAATTGTTGGGCAAGAGTGGCATGTCACAGGACGTGGATGATTTAAAAATTTGTGCTGCCCATGCTAGATTCCAAGGTCTTGTCCTCTTGTTTAGTATGAGAGACAGAATCTTGTTTTTGCCAACATCTCAAGCAAACAGCTGTGAATTTTAGCATGATAAGGCTTATAATTCTGGCAGCCTAAAAATTCCAATTCCCAGATGTTGCTGTAAAAGCATAACAATGATTTCTTCTGATCTAGTTTTAAAAGCGATAATTATCTCTTTAAGGTCAAGTTGTGAAGCTGATGTGAACTTTTCATGACTTGGTTATGAAATAATAGTTTATATTAAAAAAAACCCCACTTGGTGGATTGTTTTAAGCGGAAAAATGTTTAACTCAAGTCTCCCTTTACTTGAGGGAGGATGATAGTTATCTTCTTTGTTGGGGCTTAGCAAGGGACAAGTTTTCCTCAAGAGCTATCCTGTATTTTGATAGGACTTCTTAGCAGAGAAAGTAGTCATCTAAATGGTGTGATTTAAAAGCAGCAGAAAATCCTTTCTGTAAAAAAAAAAAAAAAAAAATTCCCCACTGGGCTGTCATGCACTTACAAATTTTGGACATTGACTTGGGAGATTTTCTTTCCACTCCTGCCTCCATTACTTATTCCTGTTGTAACATAGCTGACAGGGTTTTTTGTTTTGTTTTTGTATTTTGTTTTTTTAAACATTTATTTTTGTAAGATTTTGAGTTTCAAAATTTTTTCTCCTTCCCTTCTTTATCTCCCCTCTCCCAAGACAGCAAGCAATCTGATATAGGTTATACATGTACAAGCATTTTAAACATATTTCCATATTCATGTTGTGAAAGAAAAATCAAAACAAAAAGGGAAAAACAAAAGAAAAAACAAAGATAAAAATAGCGTGCTTTGATTCACATTCACTCCCCATTGTTCTTTCTCTGAATGCAGATGACATTTTGTAGATCAAGTCTGTGGGAATTGTTTTGGATCACTGTATTGTTGAGAAGAGAGCACATCATGGTAAATCATCACATAATCTTGCTGTTACTGTGTGCAATGTTCTCCTGGTTTTCCGCATTTTGTTCAGCATCGGTTTATGTAAATCTTTTTAGACTTTTCTGAAATCAGCCTTCTCATCATTTCTTAGAGAGTAATACTATACCATTGCATTCATATACCATCATATACCATAATTTATTCGGTCATTTCCCAACTGATGGGCATCCACTCAATTTCCAGTTTCTTGTCACCACAAAAAAGAGCTGCTACAAACATTTTTGCACAAATGAGTCCTTTTCTCTTTTATGACTTCTTTGGGATACAGATCTAGCAGTGACATTGCTGTATGCATAATTTTTATAACCTTTTGGGTATTCTTCCAAATTGCTCTCCAGAATGGCTGGATCAGTTCACAACTCCACCAACAGTGCTTAAATGACAGGTTTTTGTTTTTGTTTTTTCTTCAAATTAATTAATTAATTTTATTTTTTTTTGAGGAAGAGGAAGGTTTCAAAAAAAAGGTTGAACTCACCCATTCTAGTTTAGGACAGCTCTAATTGTTAGGAAATTTCTCCTTACATCAATATTAAATTAACTCATACGTTAACCCCTCCAAGGCTAAAATAGAACAGTCTAATCCTGTCTCCTCTTAACGGCCCTTCAATATTTGAAGGCCACTATCATGTATGGCCCCTGTCAGTCTCCTCCAGACCAAAATGTCTAGTTTCTTCAACTAATTCTCATATTGCATGAATTCAAGGTCTTTCATTTTGGTTGCCCTCCATTGGACTTTTCATTCTGGTGTCCAGAACTGAACACAATAATTTAGAAGAGTCTAAGGAGGGCAGGGTCCAGTGGGACTATTGCTTCCATATTACTGAAAACAATTCCCTTCTTAAAGTAGCCTGAGGTTTTTTACCTGCCACAATCATATTAAACTCATTTTAAGCTTGTGATAAGTTAAAATTGCCAGATCTTTTTCAGACTTTCCCTATTCATACCTCCCTCATCTTACGCTTATAAGGTGGTTTTTTTGTACCTCAGTATTAGAGTCTATATTTATCCATACTGAATTTCATCTTATTCTATTCAGTTCAATTGTTAGTTAGATTGTCAAGGGTCTTTTGGATCTGGTCTTTATTTTCAGTGTTACAGGGGTCTCCCTGTAATGTTGGAGAAACAGCAAGATAGAGACTAGAGAGTATTTAATAATTTATTAAATAGAGAGATATGGATCCATGTTTGGTCCCAAGACTGAATGAGTCTCCAAGAATCCAGCAAACAATCAGAGTTCTCAATGATATATACAGGTGGCTCAGACACAGAGGGTAGACTGAGGCAGGCGTGGAGTCAGGGTATTGGGTGCGGGAATGGGATTCTGACAGTGTGGTGTAAGCCATCAAAGATGGGATGACATAATCAGGGAGAGGTACCCTGGACTTGGGGAGAGGCATCTTGATAAGATAGAATCTGACATTCCCATAGCTTGGGATGGGAAAAGGCATTCTGATATTCTAAATTATAAGGTCTTTTATCCTTATCAAGTATTCTGATAAAGAGGGAGGGGAGGTTTTGCAGAACTGAAAAACAGGTAAACCGAGGCAGGACTGAGTCAGGATAATTGGGGAAACAGTCAGGACAATAAAAGAACTGTGGCATAACATTGCCTTGCTTACCTCCTGTGATTTTATTACTGATGAGCTAAGACTAGCTTTTAAAAATATTTATTTTTGTATTTTGTATATTATGTGTTTCTACATATTGTTTTTATGAATCTTGTTGGGAGAGAAAAATCAGAGCAAAAGGAAAAACCTTGGCTGAGATTAAAAAAAAACCCAGAAAAAAAGAAGTTAGCATAGCATGTAGTGATTTACATTCAATCTCCATAATTCTTTTTCTGGATGCAGGGGGCATTTTCTGTTCACAGTCTATAGGGATTGCTTTGTATCACTGAACCACTGAGATGAACCAAGTCTTTCATATTTGATCCTTACAAATAGGAATAAACTTTTGCATTTTAAAATATTTATTGTATTTTAAAATGTAAAAACCACTCTTAACTTGCCAGACTTACAGAAAACAAGTGAGGAGTAGGATTTGGCCTTTGTGCTGTAGCTGCTGTCCTTACCTATCCATTATGTTAGCGTTTCCTCTCTGGTTTGCTATGCATGCCATCTCTGCTTTTATGTAAGTCACTGATAAAATTTATTTTAGTTTTTTATTTTTGTTTTCCCCAGTTAAATGTAGAACAGTTCTTTACATTTGTTTTTAAAACTTTGAGCTCCAGATTCTTTCCCTTCATCTTCCCTAATTCCCTCCCACTGCACTGAATAGGCACATGTGAAGTTATGTAAAGCATTTCCATAAAAGTCATATTGCAAAAGAAAACAGATCTCCCTTTCCCCCCCAAAAAAGCCTTCAAGAAAAAAAAGTATACTTCATTCTGTATTCAGACACAATCAGTTTTTTTCTTTGGGTACGGATAGCATTTTTCATCTAAATCTTACAGTGTAGTCTTGGATCATTGTTTTGCTGAGAATAACATAGTTATTTGTGGCTTATCATCTCACATTACTGTTACTTTGTATAGTACATTTTACTTTGAGTTCATGGAGGACTTTTCAGGTTTCTTTGATAAAAGTGTTAAACAGAATAACAAGTCCAGATCACTGTACTTTTCTAAAGATTTGCAACATTGCCATTTAAACATTAATTATTCTTTAAATCACCCATCTAAAATTCTCATCTAATATGTCTCTTCCTGTTCTAATGAATACTATGAGTTATTTTATCAAAAGCTTTGCTAAACTTCAAGTATTATATTCTCAGCAATTCCCTGATTTACTTTAGTAATCCCATCAAAAAAGGAAATGAGTTTAAGCTGGCATGACTTATTCTTTTTTTTTTTTTTTTTTTTTTTATAATTCCCATCTTGTCATTCTTTTTTTTCTATTTTTTTTTTTTTAACAACATTATCCCTTGCACTCACTTCTGTTCTGACTTTTCCCCTCCCTCCCTTCACCTCCTCCCCCAGAAGGTTAGCAGTCCTATACAAGTTAAATATGTCACAGTGTATCCTAGATACAATATATGTGTG